>NW_020799091.1:47514666-47519448 GCF_003259725.1 Athene cunicularia
AGGTGAGGCTGCCAAAGTCCCTGTGAGCGGGTCCAGCCTTATATACCAGAGATGGACAGGCCAGAATAGCTGGCACCTTTGTTTTGAGAGGAAAATTTCTGGTTTCATTCTCTTGCTGGATTCCACCCAAAGCCTGGCCAGGGCTCGGGGAGGGGAGAGACCAAGGGATTTTCTAACAAGGCCAAATACTTGGGTTGGTTCTCAGCCTTGAACAAGGCTGAACAAGGGAAGCTGGATACATTCTCTCAGCATTTCATGCTCACTACTGATTATATTCTAGGCCACATCTTTCACTAGCGAGCTTACATACTTTGTTAATGATTACAGACTAAGTTAGCAGCTTCAGCTTGGGGCCTGTTGTTCAGGCTGCAGTATTTCAATGCTTTAGCACTTTTTACATCAGCACAAGTGGGTTGTTATAACTTAGTACAATACCTACTAGCACAATGGTTATCCATTATAAAATATACAGGGTTCATCTATAGGTCAACTCTGGCTTGGGCCTGTTGTCCAAGTCTTAGCGCTTCAGAGAGCAAAATATCCATATGCTTCAAAAAAGGAATTTTCAACATAGTGAGTTCTCAATGTTAACCAACAAATCAAAATGTTTAAAAAAAAAAAAGAGGCCAAGAATTTACCCTGGAGAACCAAACTGCAGAATTATAGTCAGAGTCCATGTGAAAGAATACAGGCAAAATGTACTTTCCAGAGACCTCATACCAACATGGAAGACTATAGAGATTATGTTATTTGTGAAATAATGAAGAGAATAACCTCCAAATGCCATGGAAATAAGACATAGTGACAAATTTGAATATAAATCAATATTTTGCCTCACAGTGGTAAAGAGGTCCTTTTTTGATCCTAAAAGTGGATGTGATGGATGTAACAAGAATAACCTCTTCACATTGTCTCATATGCAACTGCAGTCATCATATTCATGTTTTAATAGCTAGAACTATATGTAGTATGTGGTGCAAATAGTTGAAAATATTAGATATTTTTATGCCTACACTAACACCACCTTTTTTCTATTAATATTACTGCCTTTTTTCTGAATGTTTTCAATTATGTTTGAATAAGAATTCAGAATGAACACTGTTTCTGAAAGTGCCCACCACATACATGCAGCACTGATGTGTCTATCTCATACATTCATTTTACATCAGAGAAAATAACATCTGCAATTATTTTATGTCAATTTATTCACATCTGAGAAAAAATCAAATTAATATTTTCAATTTCTGTTTCAATTTCTGAATTTATTTGAAGTTCAATTAAAATGATGGTTCAGATATTCTAATGTTCAAAACCAGGAGGGCTGTTAGGTGTTTACTGAAGGATAAAATAAAATATATTGCTGGATTTCCCTTGACTTTCCTGTGATTGTTAACCACAGTCCTTCAAATAACTTAATTCACTTTCCCATTCTTTGGGATGCAGTGTGGCAAGTGCACCCACCCGATAAAGACCAAAACATCTCAATGGCTAAAAGGAAAGAGTTAAAAGTAGAAGCTGTGGCTTGCAGTCAAGATGCCTTGCTTTGTGGTGACCGTGGCCATGCACACACCTTGTCAACCTTGGCCAACAAAACACCTCAGTCAAGAGAAGTTTCTAGACCACCAACCATATATGACCACAGATCAAATTTGACTAGGGTATAAATGGAGCCTCATTGGAGAGCAAATTGAGTCAGTTCTCCTTGGAGCAGTGGGTTTGCAGTCAGGGAGTCTCCCCTTGGATTGGGATGCCACCCAAGGTACTCTGAGGTTGAGAATTCTCACCTTATTGGGAGAGCCATTCCACATTTTGGTCATCATCCCTAAAACGTAAGCTGAAGTCAACTGTGCAGTATTAGTTCTGTTGGACAGACATCAGAAACTGTAGTTTACTCATGTTTATTGGTGTTGGAGTGGTAAACAATTTTGATTAGAATAAATCTCATTTTGAGTGTCTGCCTTGCCTATTTTGAGAGATTCTGTGACATCCAGTACGATAGTAATCTTGTGATGTAGTGAAGAACCTTTGATAAAAATCTAAAGATATGTTGACACTTCATTAAGTATTATTGAAGCAACTTAGAAAAAAAGTGGTGAGTTTGTTTGTTGGTTTTTTTTTTCCCTTTTCTCTAGTTTGAGAGAGTATTCTAATGAACCAAAACTTTATTAACTACAGTCAGTACCTACTTTGTTTTTTTTCACCTTTTACTTCTACCCTGCTTCCTTTTTTCTACCATAATGTTCTATGTTAAGGGGCCTATGGTATCACAGGCAAGATTTATGATTTTAAATGTTTTTTTTTACACAGCTTGGAATATTCCTTTAAGGGAAAAAAAGAAAAAAAACCCCACACTACTATCTGGATATTATTTTTAATTTAATTTAAATGCTTACTTTATTTCCTTGTAATAAATTGTTTTTCCTTGGAGATATGGAGATTATTAGTAATTTCATTTCTGTAATTTCTAAAAAATAAAAATTGCAAATATTACAAAACATTGTTTTTTCATAATTTTGTACTGTGGCTATTATTTACATTTTCTTGGAGTGCTTTAGAGGATGAAAATAACATAAAATAACAAGTTCTGTCATAATAATTATTATGCAGTAATTCAGAAATATAAAAATAACGGGCAATATTTTGATACTCAAAATAATTTATTTACTGTAGGGTTTTTTTCCCCTTTCCCAAAAAAGGAAAAACAATCACTAATTAGCACAAATACTGTATTAATTTTAAATTATTGTAACTTTTCTCTATTATGGAGAGTGAATGAATTGTGTTGTGAGATCTGTTATTTAAAAGAAAAGTAGAGTTAGCTTTAAGATGTGAATTCATCATTTCTAATACTGGTCATACCACATAACTTGGTCAAATTAGATTCTTATTTATGAGCATATTATTTTCTTAATCTGAAAGAACATACCAGTTGCATGAAATGCCATAATATATCATTATTTTATAAAAATTCTGAGTTTTAATCAGCTTTCAGAAATATAAAACAGAAAAACAAAACAAAACAAAACAAAACAAAAAAAACCCAACCACACTAAAAATAAGGATCCTAGTTTGTAACTTTGAGTAATAATTAAATTAATAATAACTATGGAAAAAAAGTAATCTGGAATTATGAAAACTGAATTTTTTATTTTTCAGTTCTTTAAAAATGTCAGAAGTGCATCTTTCTGTCTAATCTCAATGTTCATTTTCTTTTTATGTAGTGTGATTTTTTTCTCTGGCAACCAATTTTCACTAATATTGCGCTGCCTTCTTTTTTGTGGTTGTTGAATATTTTGTTTCTTTCCTGCCTTTGTGTTTAATTTTCTCTCAGTTACTGACTGATTTGCTGCAGATGCTGCTAAATATTGATCTCAGATAGTATATGGAGCTGTATGATTTCTTCCGGGTTCAGTTCACAAAAGGATTTGCAAATGAAACATCAGTTTTTAGCTTCTGGACTGGAAAGAGATTTTGAAAGTTTAAATTAAGATTTGGGTTCTAACCCTTTAAACTTTTAATTAAATACTTGTTATTTCTAAATCATAATATTTTACATTATACTTTAAATCACATGGGATGGTTGAGACAGATGAAAAGTACATGGAAGTACTGACAATAAAAAGATATGAAATGTGAAACCTGTGGATAGGAAAAAGTACATTACAGAATCTGGTAGCAGTACTTGGGAATTAAAAGAACAGAATCTTTGACACACATATATATATTTAACAATTTATCATTTCTACTTTACTCTGCATCATATTGTGGGTAACAAGAAAAAATTATATTTTCCCTAATAAATAGAAAAAATTCTGTCCTAGGAGTTAGTCCCAATCCTAAGAGTAATGTAGTACTTCACAGAATTTGAACAAATTTAAGCCTATGTCTTTAGTAAACCACTGACTGAACATGCCAAACTGTTCACAGGTGGTATCACAATACTTCTTTAGCAGCTGTGACACTCAGGTAATACATCTACATTCAAAACACATTTGTCTACTTCCCAGAATGTATGTGCTTCATCAGCTGGAAATAGAGTCATGGTAGAATAGCTACAAGAGAGCTATGTACTAGTAAATGGACCACTGAAAGAAAGAGAAAGGCAAGGAACCAGTCTGATACCATCTAAGCTGAAAAAAAGGATCCAAAATTACAGTTTCTAAAACAACTGCTGAATAGGGATGAAGACCTAGAGTGTATTGACAGTGCCAAGGATTTTTTTTTTTTTTTTTTTTTTTTTTTTAAATTTTACAGTACTATCTTAGCTCTCCTATACATAACGTCTGTTACTGATGGGAGGGGGTGTGTGGAAAGACAAGAGGGATCTTTTCTGGCTCTTGCAATTAAGGAAGCCAAGATGAACAGATGGATTTTGCTACATTTTTATTTTTTTTTTCTATTAGCTAACACAGTAATTCTGAAAGTGGTTGAGCAATAGGCCAAAATGAATTTTCATCTGTCAGGGACACTATACACCAGGTAGAGCTTGGCTTATTTGTAGCTGCAGTACTCTCATAATCAGAATGACATCAGAGATGCTGGTCACTTCTTTACCTTATTTTTCCCCCCCTTCTGCCCACAATAACTTCTTTAAATTATTTCCCAATATCATGTATTTAATTTATTCTACATTTAATAGCTGACTTTTTTTTTTTTTTTCTATCCTCATGTGTGGGTAAAAAAATCCCCTCAATTTCATATTAGACACTGAAGGAAAACGATGTCTACTGTAAAATTCTACCTTTTACTTATCTTTTATTTAAAAAAAAAAAAAAAAAAAAA
>NW_020799091.1:47532658-47542699 GCF_003259725.1 Athene cunicularia
AAAAAAAAAAAAAAAAAAAAAGAGAGAGAGTAAGATTTTAAAGGGAAACATGAGTTACTCCTGCAGATGTTTACAGGAAGCCCTTTCCTAATGAAGAGATAACAATAAATCTTATGTATATAAAAGACAAATATTTTGTAGATTAAATTACCAAAGGTAACAGGTAAGTCTGAAAAGTAGACAAGTGGTCACATAGACCTGAGAGAGATCTGCAACAAACACAGTTCCAAAAGCCTGTCCAAAGCCCAGAAGGTACAGATGGTTACACAGCTGAGTAAGGACCTTCTGGTGAACTAAAGTGTAAGAAAGAAATGCACATGCGGTGGAATCAGGGACATGTAGCCTGGAAACAATATAGGGATGCTGCCTAAATGTGCAGGAATGGGATCAGAAAAACTAAGGCACATTTGGAGCTGAATTTGGCAATGGATGTTAAGAATACTAAGAAGGGCTTCTACAGGTACAATGTCCAGAAAAGGAAGATTAAGGAAATTGTACCCCCTGAGCCCTCCCCAGTAAATAAGACAGGAGAGCTGGTAACAACCGACATGGAGAAAGCTGACATATTGAACAATATTTTTGTCTGTGTTTTCAATGGTAATCTCTCTTCTCACATCTCTCAAGCTCCTGAAACTCAAGACAGGAACTGGGGGAATGAAGTCCACCCATTATAGGAGAAGATCAGGTTTGTAACTGTCTGAGGAACCTGAATATACCCAAGTCCATGGGACCCAATGAGATGTATCCCCAGGTTCTGAGGAAATTGGCTGGTGGGGTTACTGATCCACCATGCATCAAATTTGAAAAGTCAGGCAGTCTGATGAAGTCTCCAGTGGTTGGAAAAAGGGAATACTGCACACATTTATCAAAAAGGAAAAAAAGGATGACTCTGGGAACTAATGGCCAGTCAGCCTCACCTCAGTGCCCAGCAAGACCATGGAACAGATCCTGCTGGAAGACATGTAGGAACATATAGAAAACAGGGAGGTGATTCGAGACAGCTAAGATGGCTTCACCAAGGGCAAATCATATCTGACTGCTCTAGTGGCCTTTCTATGAAGCAGTGACTGCACCAGACAAGGCAAGTGCTACTTATGTCATCTCTGTAGACTTCTGTAAGGCCTGTGATAGGGTCACTGCGACGTTCTTAACTCTAAATCAGAGAGATATGGGTTTGATGGATGGACTGTTAGATGGATAAGGAATTGGCTGGATGGCCACATCTGGAGAACTAGTCAATGGCTCAATGCCCAAGTGGAAACCAGTAATGAGTGGTGTCCCTCAAGGTCTGTACTGGCATCATTAATATTTAGTATCTTAATCAATGACACAGACAGTGGGGTTGAGTACACCCTCAGCAAGTTTGCAGGTGACAACAAGGTGAGTGGTGCACTTGAGGGAAGGGGTGTCACCCAGAGAGACCTTGACGAATGGCTGATGTGAACCTCATGAAATTCAACAATGCCAAATAAAAGGTCCTGCACATGGGTCAGGGCAATCACCAGTGTCAGTACAGACTGGGTGATGAATGCACTGAGAGCAGACCTGCAGAGAAGGGGTTCGGCATACTGGTTGATGGAAAAAATGGAGGCAGCAGTGTACACTTGCAGGCCACAAAGCTAATCGTATTCTGGGCTGCATCAAAAGAAGTGTGGCCAGCAGGTCAAAGGATGTGATCCTCCCCCTTTGCTCTTGTGAGACCCCACCTGGAGTACTGTATCCAGCTCTAGGACTCCAGCACCGGAAAGCCATGCTCTGGCTTGAGCGGGTCCAGACGAGAGCCACAAAAATGATCTGAGGGTTGAACACCTCTCCTGTGAATAAAGGCTGGGAGAGTTGGGGTTGTTCAGCCTGGAGAAAAGAAGATTTTGGGGAGACCTTATTGTGGCCCCTCAATACTTAAAGGTGAATTATAAAACATATGGAGAGATACCTTTTACCAGGGCCTGTAGTGACAGAACAAGAGGCAACAGTTTTAGAGTGAAAGGTTGTAGATTTAGATTGCATGTAAGGAAGAAATTCTTTACTATGAGGTAAAGGTTGCCCAAAGAAGTTGTGAATACCCTCTAATTGGAAATGTGGGAAGGAGCTTTCAACAACCTGATCTAGTGAAAGATGTGTCTGCCCACAGCAGGGGACTTGGACTGGATGATCTTTAAAGGTCCTTTCCAACCGAAACCATTCTATGATTCTCAGATGTTTGCTAACATAAGCAGATACTTAGGAAAAAACATGAGAGTGAAGACAATAATGAAAAACCGGTCAGAATGCAGTTTCAGGTAGAATACTATATCCTCCTGTAATGAAGACAGCAGGCAGATCAAGCAGAATCTATAAGCAATTGAATGCTTATAGAGGTTAAAGCATTTAGAAAGAGGTCATCAGCAACTCTGTCAATAGAATTTTCAGGTATTTCTTTATAACAAAATGCATTACTTATTAATAGAATTCAAATAATTCAAAAGTACGTTTAACTTCTTTTATGAAGTGTGATTAATCCTTGAAAGATCTCATCTGGTAGAGTATTTTACGGAGGGTGGTAATGCAGAGTCACCCTACGTCCCTCACTTGTTATATCTCCCAAGTTAATTTGAGAAATGAGAAAGCATAGTGAGGTAAATGAAAAGCACTGCAAGAAAAAAAATAAAGAACAGCACTGTGTTTTCCTGCACGTATGTCTCTTTTTAAACAGTGTTACTAAACAATTTGCAAATAGTGAATAGTTATTAAATTAACATTTTAAAACATATGTTAATATTTAAGCTCACAAGTAGTCATCACTAAACATTGTTTTACATAAGCCTATTTCAAAATAACCTCTAAACACTATCAGTATTTTATATCTACATTTATTACAAAACTTGTATGAGTTTACTGAAAAACAGCTTTCACACTTACAAAATTAAATCTAAATATTACACTCTATAATATACTGGAAAGAAATGACAAATGTATCAGTTTATCTCTATGGAAATGTATCCAAAAGTATTCTGTACAAAACAAAGTCTACACTGCTTTCACATGTATGAAAAGATGAAAATTATTCAGTGCTGCTTTTCTTTCTTGTTTAGAGGGTGGGATTTTTTATTTTTTTTTAATTGTACTATTCTGAATATTTTTTCATGTCTTACCAATGCAGATGGTAAATCAGACATCCAACTTCCCATATCACACTTAAAAATATCATGCCAGATTTTCTTCCAACCACACAACCACAGAAATCATTAAATAATGTCAATTACTCTCAGTAATTGGGTGATTTCTTTTTTTCAGTTGTGATTTTGTCCATTTTAATATATGTAGTATGTGTGGAAAGATTAATTTTTTACTTATAAACATATTAATCAGTTTGAACAGGACATAGGAAGCTAATTGGCATTACCATTCATTTTGCTAGGAGAAAACATCTCTGAATGTCATGTATGGCATGCATTTCAACAAACGGTATATTATACGTTTTTGCTGATAAGTTAGGTCTTCTAGGTGGTAGCTCAGATATACTGAAGACAAATACCAAAAGACTGTCCAGCACTAAACACCCTTTTGTTGTACTAAAAAGCACAAGATAGGACACAGTACGTCAGGCAGTCTCAGAACTACTCCATACAAGGGTAAAGAGTACTTCCCTCCTCTTGTTGAACAATTCTTTCTAATATGGCTAAGACCACTACAATAGCATGTATTTGGCCTTTATCACCTCAGGAGCACACTGCTGACTCAATTTCAGGTTTCTGTCTGCTAGGACTTTTCAGATCCTTTTCTGCAAAGCTGCTTTCCATAGTTACATTCCACCCTGTATTGTATATAGGATTCCTCCATCCCTGATACAGAATTATCTGTTTACTTTTATTGATCTTTACAAAATTTCTGTCAGTATGTTTCTCCAGCTTCTCATGTCCCTGCATTCCAGTGTATCAAGTGTTCCTTCTGACTTGGTATTTTCATGCTTAGTGTTTGACTTTCTCAGATTGTAGCACTAGCTTCTGGGACCTGGGAGACATAGTGTTCTGGTTCAGCTAGGATAGGGTTAAGTTTCCCCAGCAGAGAGGGGGAAGGGATCTCCAGCCGGGTTATTCATACCATGATGACATCAGGTCTGGGCATGGGAGCACAGGAAATTTTTCCTTTGTGGCTTTGGTCGCAGGGAGCACGGGGCTGTCTGTATCCATTGCGGTATTTCTCTGTATATCTTTTGTCTTGTTCACTGTTATTACTGGTTGTTGATGTTGTTGTTATCATTGCTACTGTTGTTGTTCAGATTGCTTATTACACTGTTGTATTAAATTTCTTCTTATTTTAATCCAGGGTTTGTGCCCTACTTGTGTCCGAGGGTGGGAGAGCGACAACGGCAACGTGGTCTCCGGTCCTGGCAGAACTTAAACCATCACACATAGGAGCAAATATTATCAGCAAAAATAGAAGCAAAGAAAGCCTAGCCTAAATACCTCAGTCATTGCTGGGTCCTCTTCTCTCCTTCTCTCCCTTCCCTCTTTATTCTCCCTAGGCCTTTTTTTTTTTTTTTTCCCCTACTTATTCACTTGCAACACTGCACCTCATATTCTCACCCTTAACAATGAACATGAAAACTAGGAAATCACAGAAGGTACAGACTGGTCTCTAAATGTCTTTGATAGCAAAAATCTAGGCAATATGTAGTATTACCTGGTATTAACAGATAACAACTGAAGTTTCCAGATAGATCAAGAATTTTATCTGCCTAAAGTATCTGAAAGAGAAGGCCAAATTATATGTAAGAATCATAAGAAATGTCATACCCAACTTACAACCTAAAATTGTGGGAGATACAAAATTGTAAAACTTGACATACAAAGTACAAGAACAGCAGGGACAAACTTGTGTCCAAAGTAGATGTTTCCTCTGTTACAACACACAAGATTGCTCATTAGGAATAGGAGCTTAAAATTCCTTCTGGTGGACACATTTTATTCCCGTTGAGGGCATTCATTACTTTTTTCTTGGACCCTTTACTTCCTTTTTTTTTCTCTTCCCTACATTATTATACATTACAGAATCACAGAAACACAGAATCATTCCGGTTGGAAAAGACCCTTGGGATCGAGTCCAACTATCAGCCCTACTCTACAAAGTTCTCCCCTACACCATATCCCCCAACATCTCATATAAACGACCCTTAAACACATCCAGGGATGGTGACTCCACCACCTCCCTGGGCAGCCTATTCCACTGTCTGACCACTCTTTCTGTGATTTTTTTTTTCCCTAATGTCCAGTCTAAACCTCTCCTGTTGCAGTTTAAAGCCATTCCCTCTTGTTCTGTCACTAATCACCTGTGAGAAGAGACCAGCACCAACCTCTCTACAATGTCCTTTCAGGCAGCTGTAGAGAGTGATGAGGTCTCCCCTCAGCCTTCTCCTCCTCAAACTGAACAGTCCCAGCTCCTTCAATCACTCCTCACAGGATTTATTCTCCAGGCCCTTCACCAGCTTCTTTGCCCTCCTCTGCGCTCACTCCAGCACCTCGATATCTCTCTTGTATTGAGGTGCCCAAAACTGGACACAACACTCCAGGTGTGGCCTCACCAGTGCAGAGCACAGGGGGACTGTCACCTCCCTACTTCTGCTGGTCACACTATTTCTGATAGAAGCCAGGATGCTGTTGGTTTCCTGGATCCTCCTTTCTGCCTTTCTTGTAGATGAGGGGTATATTTGCTACCCTCCAGTCTGATGGTATCTCCCCAGTTAGCCATGACTTCAGATAAATCATGGAGTGCAGCTTGGCGAGCACATCTGCCAACACTTTCAGCACCCTTGGGTGTAACCCATCTGGTACCACAGACTTGGGTGCATCCAAGTGGTGCAGCAGGTCTCTGACCACCTCCTCTTCAACTGTGCTGACCTCGGTCTGCTTCTCCTCCCCATCTCCCAGCTCATGAGGCTGGGTGTCCAGGGAACAGCCAGTTCCACTGCTAAAGACTGAGGCAAAGTAGGCGTTGAGCACCTCAGCCTTTTCCTCATCCTTAGCTACCATGTTTCCCTCTGCATCCAGTAAAGGAGGGAGATTTTCCCTAATCCTTCTTTTGTTGTTAATAAATTTATAGAAACATTTTTTGTTATCTTTAAGAGCTGTGGCCAAGTTGAGCTCTAGCTGTGCTTTGGCTCTCCTAATGTTCTTCCTGCATAACTTCACTACATCTTTATAGCCTTCATGAGAGACCTGCCCCCTCTTCCAAAGGCAATAGATTCTCCTTTTGCTCTTGAGATCCAGCCAAATGTCCCTGTTTAGCCAGGCCGATCTCCTTCCCCGCCTGCTTGTTTTTCGGCACACGGGAACAGCCTGACCCTGTGCCTTTAAGACTTGAAGTATGTCCAGCCTTCCTGGACTCCCATATCCCTCAAGGCAGCCTCCCAAGGGATTTTGTTAATCAGTCATTTGAACAGGTCAAAGTTAGCCCTGCAGAAGTCTAAGGTGGCAGTTTTATTAACCCCTCTCTTTGTTTCTCAAATGATTGAAAATTCGATCATGTCATGATCACTGCACCCTAGACCCCCTCCAACCTTTACTTCCCCTACAAGCTCTTCCCTGTTCACAAGCATCAGGTCCAGGAGGGCACCTTCCCTGGTCGGCTCACTCACCAGCTGTGTGAGGAAGTTATCCTCCACACAGTCCAGAAACCTCCAGGATTGTTCCCTCTCTGCTGTGTTGTGTTCCCAGCAGATACCTGTGAGGTTCAAGTCCCCCACAAGAACAAATGCAACTGACCATGAGATTTCTCCCAACTGTTTATAGAAAGCTCCATCCACCTCACTGCTTTGGTTGGGGGGCCTATAACACTCCCTCAGCAAGATTTGCTTTATTGGCCCTTAACCTAATCCACACACTCTCAACCCCATTATCGTTACCCTTGATTTCTGGGCTGTCATAGCATTCTCTTACATACAGGGCCACTCCACCACCTCTCCTTCCCTGTCTATCCCTCCTGAAGAGCTTGTAGCCATCGATTTCAGCACTCCAGTTGTGTGAGGCATCCCACCACGTTTCTGTGATAGCTACTATGTCATAGTTCTTGTGCTGCTTCAAGCTCCACCTGTTTGTTGCTCATACTGCCTGCGTTGATATAGATGCACTTGAGATGAGCTAATGAATCCACTTACCTTTTTGTGAGCGTGAACCCCATTCCCTACCAGATCCTTCTCAGATGCTTTTGAATATGTTTGCGATATGAACAGTTATTACTACTATTCCAAATGAATACATGTAAGTAAGGACTTGTTTGGCTTTTATTTTGTTGCTCAGCAAGCATATCAGAATGTTTTTCTTATGATATAACCCACTGAGTTTAACAAGCAACCCTCCCACAACACAAGACTACAATAAAGACTTCAAGCCTCTATCACTTAAAGACTTTGACATGTTTATTAAAAAAAAAAAAAAAAAAATTTTTAAAAAAAAAAAAAAAAAAAAAAAAAAGCAAGCAAGCATCAGTCTACTAATGTAAATTCTTTAAGGACTAAAATTTTATCTTACTTTTTCTCTTCTTACTCATTTTTCTCAGTTTTCACCAACATGCTTA
Organism: Athene cunicularia; assembly: GCF_003259725.1. Lineage (NCBI taxonomy): Eukaryota > Metazoa > Chordata > Aves > Strigiformes > Strigidae > Athene > Athene cunicularia. Next base: position 47,540,210 of record NW_020799091.1, read on the forward strand.
GAAGGAAATCTATTCAAGAAACTTGATATTAAAGATATTGGTATTTACATGCTGTCATTAAAAAATCTATGCTTTGATGTCAAAGTAAGATTTAATGTTCCTATTCTGGAGAGAATGCAGCTCAACACCATTAATCACATAATTTTCATAAAAAATATTCCATTTTCCCAAATAGCAATGTTAATAATTGTGCAAATGTTTGCTATTATTAAAGATTAAATAAATACAAAATGTTTATTTAAAATTAAAAGAAAGATTCACACAAAAACCAGTATATACCTCATTGTACTTAACAGAAAATTTGCTATTGACTTCACTATGCTTTGTCTCAAGCCTCATTAAACACAATGGCTAATATTGTAGTGGTTAATAACATTGCTTTAAATTAGTAAAAATGAATAACCACTCTTTGTTAAGCGTGAACAATTGCTTTGTACAGAAACAAACTGAGGTAAAATAATAACAACAATTATAATTAATTAAGTGGTAAGGCCTTGAGAAGAAAAAGAAAGTAGAAAATATCTTATGGCCTTTGACCTTCCTGATATTTTTTCACACTGATACTAGACAGTGTGCAGCCAAAAGAATTAGAGTTCCTTGGATAACCCAGACTGCTGAAATAGCTTGGTGAAGATTATGACTCACATTATAGTGAACTATTTGCCCAGGAAGTGGACAGGGTGAAGAGAAACTGTATTGAATTCTGTAATGAAAAATGCAGTAATGTGCTTATCCAAATGTTTTTGGAAGAAGAAAAACAACAGTACTTATGATAAAAAATAGGAAACAAGTGGATACAATTTTGACAAGAAGGAAAAAGAATGTCATCTGTAAAGAGAAAATAATTTTGAGAAAATTCATTTATGGGTTTCAGAACAACAGACTTAGTCTAAGTCAAAGCACAATTTACAATTTGCAACTGCTGGAATTTGGTAAAAACAGAAAGCTTACACAGGTGAGTAAAACAGATAACAATTAAAAATATGCTGTGTCCAAATTATAAAGAAATTTCTGCTTAAATTAACAGTAATATGTTTTAATTATTTTTGCTGCTGGCCTTTAGCTGGGGTTTTGCTATTTAACAGTACAGACATTGTCAGAAATTTTTGTTTAAAATCATTGTGCTGGTTTTGGATGGGGTAGAGTTAATTTTCTTCATAGAGGCTAGTATGAGTCTATGTTTTGGATTTGTGCTGGAAACAGTGTTTATAACACAGGGATGTTTTACTTATTGCTGAGCAGTGCTTGGACAGAGACAAGGCCTTTTCTGCTCCTCATCCCACCCCACCAGTGAGTAGGCTGGCGGAGCACAAGAAGCTGGGAGGGGACACAGCTGGGACAGCTGACCCAACTGGCCAAAGGGATATGCTGTACCATATGACATCAGGCTGAGCATGTAAAGCTGGGGAAGAAGGAAAGGGGGGCTTCAGAGTGATGGCATTTGTCTTCCCAAGTAACTGTTATGTGTGATATAGCCCTGCTTTCCTGGTAATGGTGGAACACTGTCTGCTGATGGGAAGTGGGTAATGAATTCCTTGTTTTGCTTTGCTTGTGTGCATGGATTTTGCTTTTGCTATTAAAATATCTTTACCTCAACTCACAAGCTTTCATATTTTTACTCTTCTGATTCTCCCCCCATCCCACTGGGTGGGAGTGAGTGAGTGGCTGTGTGGTGCTTCCTTGCTGGCTGGGGTTAAACCACAACAGCCCTTTGTAGAGGATATGTAAATCACAGAATCATCTAGGTTGGAAAGGACCCTGGAGATCATATAGTCCAACCATTCGCCAAGCACAGTTCCCACCTACAGCATATCCTTAAACTCTAAATCGACCCTACTCCTGAACACCTCCAGGGATGGGGACTCCACCACCTCCCTGGGCAACCCATTCCAACGCCTAACAACCCCTTCCGTAAAGAAATGCTTCCTAAAATGTAGTCTAAACTTTACCTGGAGCAACTTGAGGCCATTCCCTCTTGTCCTGTCGCTTTCTACTAGGCTAAAGAGGCTCAAACCCAGCTCTCTGCAACCTCCTTTCAGGCAGCTGTAGAGGGCGATGAGGTCTCCCCTCAGCCTCCTCTTCTCCAGACTAAACACCCCCAGTTCCCTCAGCCGCTCCTCGTACGACCTGTGCTCCAGACCCTGCACCAGCTTCGTTGTCCTTCTCTGGACATGCTCGAGTCATTCAATGTCCTTTTTGTAGTGAGGGGCCCAAAACTGAACACAGGAATCGAGGGGCGGCCTCACCAGTGCCGAGGACAGGGGTCAGATCCCTTCCCTGTCCCTGCTGGCCACGCTATTGCTGACACAAGCCAGGATGCCATTGGCCTTCTTGGCCCCCTGGGCACACTGCTGGCTCCTGTTCAGCCGGCTGTCAATCACACCCCCAGGTCCCTCTCTGACTGGCAGCTCTCCAGCCACTCCTCCCCAAGCCTGTAGCGCTGCTGGGGGTTGTTGTGGCCCAAGGGCAGCCCCCGGCATTTGGCCTTAT
>NW_020799091.1:47542749-47559044 GCF_003259725.1 Athene cunicularia
CCAGCCTGTCCAGGTCTCTCTGCAGAGCCTCCCTACCCTCGAGCACATCAACACTCCCACCCAACTGGGTGTCATCTGCAAACTGACTGAGGGTGCACTCGATCCCCTCGTCTAGATCATCAATAAAGATGTTAAACAGGAGTGGCCCCAACACCGAGCCCTGGGGGATACCACTGGTGACCAGCCACTAACTGGATTTAACTCCGTTTACGAGATACATACAATATGTATCTGATATGTACAGATAAATGTTAAAGAATAAAAAATCTTAAATATGATTCATAAATTACTGTTGAACTATTGAAGATTTCCTAGTAATGGAATGAATTCAATCAGATATATTCCAGAAAATACCCAATGATATATTATAAATATTAATCAGCATGCCTTAAATGCTTGTACTATCATCAATGGTCAGGAAGATTCACTTTCTTCTACTGTTTTGCATGTAGGTGGAAACCTGAAAACTTGCTTTATAAAATCATTGAAATATAGAACATGAAGCCATTTCAATCTCCAACATAAAAGCAGAATATAGTGAAACCTTCTGTTTCTATATTTTGTTTTTATATGATTCTTTATTTTTAATGCACTTAAGGGCATTGTAAGTATTCCTGAAAAGCTGCATGAGGAAGTGAATGACGCACATTCTGATAGGAGAATATATTTCAAGTATTATTATAAAGTCCTTAGGCCCTAGTCCATTGAAGGACATCAGGATGTACTTAATTGAAAACATCCGTAGTCTGACTAAAGTCAGTAAACTTAATTCTATAGATCTATTTCTGAATTCCTGGGGCATATTTCAAAATATACAAAAAGTGTCTTTTTTTTTTTTTTTTTAAGGGTCCTTCATACGCTCTGCAGTGTAAATTAATGTAAGAAACGTAAGAATTGAAACTTAATCATAATACATTCTTAAATTAAAAAGTAAGTATTCTGCCTAAATTTCACTTTATTTAGTTTAGATACCTATCAAAGGTCTAGAACGGGTGTGACTTTAGGTTCCACTCACATTCAGTACCCAGAGATAGCCAGAAAGGGCAGAAGCAGTCACATGACTGCTATAAGTGAAAATAAGAGAAGAAATTACTATCTGTCCCACTACGTAGCTTCCGTTGAGAGTTACTGTATTATCTGTTATTTTTATGACAAAGTAAATCACCACACTAATCAGTCATATCTGTTGTTCCTCCACTGAAATAAACATTTGTTTCGATGGCGTATATGTGCATATGCACAATTAGAGAAATAGAGATTGCTATGAAGGGCGTGTTTAGATGACTGAATAATCAGACATGTCTTAAAGTGTAAAAAGCAATTTTACTCAAGTAATTAATCTATAGTATATGGTGCAATTGATTAGCTCTTACAAATTATTAGTCATAGTTACTACATACATGAAACTAACACAGTCTAACTATAATATCTTAAATTAGTTGTGTAGCATTAGTGCTATGCCATAAAGTCAACACTGAGGGCTACTGTCTGTATCAGTTCTCACTTGCAGGGGTCATGATGATCAGGTTTAAGAGCTCTTTGTTGAGAGAAGCCAGTACAGAAGTGAGCTTATCTTTCTCCCCTCCAGCTCTGCTTTGCTCAGTCATCCCTTAGATTTGTTTCTAGCCTCTTTCCCAGAGACTATCTCATCTGCTCCCAGTGATGCTTGCCTTTTTCTTAGTTTTGCCACGTATGCTTCTTCTGTGCTTAGCAGAAATTCTGTCTAATCCAAGTCCTAATCCCAAAACAAGCCTTGTTCTTTTCCTTTCCTTTTGAAATTTCTCCTACTTTAGTCCTTCTTTATATGTTTTCTCATGCTACCTAAGTGCAACTATATGTTTTTATTTGCCCCTTTGTTGGTCACATTGATCATATGCTTATGCACTGTGTCTGGCTATAAATGTTTTAATACTGTGATAGTAAACACTCTTGTTTACACCATTTTAGCAAGCTAGCATTTGTTTTCAGAATAAACTAATTTCAATTATATGTTGATCTATGGACTTTTAATGTATAGGTGTCACAGGCCTGTGTTTTGTCTATATATTGAATGTTTCTAATTTTCAACTTGTTAGAATTAGGCTGTTTTAATGACTTATAAGCATGTAGTTCATTCTTGGAATTTCCTGGTTCTTTCCTAGAATTTCTGCAGTTATTAGTTTTTAAGGTCTTCTGCAGCAGCTGTTGGTCAGTCATACATGTCTATATGATTCTATGATATAAAACAAACATATTGTTGTCATATTGTTAATTAAAATGTCACATATTCAAAAGTGACATTGGAGGTGATTGCAACTTGTCAGACTATTTCCTATCCTTTGATCATGTTTATATGTCTTTTAACAGAGTGTATACATGAAGTATAGATTTTCATGGCTGCACATCTCATATCAACCAGATTTGGAGTTCTGAAAGCTTGCAACTCACTACTACTATCCTAGTCTTCCTGTTTGTCTCTGGCAGGAAGATCAAGCATAACATATGGATTCCTTTTTCTCTGTCTTCTGTCACACGATTGAATCCCAGAGGCTTTCTAATCTGCACTCTGCTATTCCTGTTATTCCCCTGTCATGTCTGTATTTGTAATTCAGGATACCTCTGCAGGGTTCTCCAGTTCTGGTGCATATTATCCAAATTGCATTCTCTTAAACACTCACATTTAGAAAAACCTCTTTTGCATCTGTTGTGATTTCTGTCATGACAGCATATGACAATATATCTGCCCCGCTCTTAGACGCTTACATAACTATCCACTAATCAGGCTAAATGTATAAATACAAACACTTAGATATTTGTGAAGTATAAAGGATGAAGCTGTTTTCTTCTTCTCTATATAACAGCAAATATGGAACAAATATAGCCTTTAAAGCATACTGAACAAGGAACAGAGAAACAAGAATAAGAGTCTTGAAGCACCATACAACTTGTTTAGGTTGGGATTAATAAGAGTAGGCAATGATGAGGGCTCTTTGAATCATCTGAAAGGAACCTAATTAATGCTTGACTTTAATTAAGCAATCCCTACCTAACAAGAGTGTACTCAATTATATGCTTAAATCCCATGCTTACGTATTTTGCTTAACTGCACTGTGCTAGCAGTGTTTGGCAGAGTAGACAAAGATAATTTTAACTAAACAGATTTACATCAGAAAATGCCAATGTATCTGAATCATTCTTCTTCCTAACAAGAACAAAATAGTTCTGATGAAACGGTAACTGGAAAAAAAAAAATAATAAAAAGACACTGAAACAGACCAAAGAAGCCTAGCAGATATTGCTGCAGGCTATAAAATGAGAACAAGTAGAAGCATCTTGGAGTGCATTCCTTCCCCCACCAGCCCTCATCAGCTGCCTTCTGGGGTCCCAGCAGGGGAGGGCAGCAGGCACTCCCTCAAAAATCCTGACACAAAAGACTGTTGTGTGTCTTCAACCACAGCCCACCTTCTGACTGACTGTTGCCATCAGCATCAGTCATGTCATTCAGTGGGGAGGAGGAAGAAACCTGCTCCAACTAGCCCCAACCAGCCAAGGCTGTCCCAATCACCTGAGGAAGATCTGCCCTGCCCATGCTGAGCTGCACCTCCACATCCACCATGGAGGCAACAGTGGGAGGGGGTGGGCAGAGGCAGTGGTTTTAAGAATTCTCCAAAAGCAGAATTTTCAAAATTCTACTGGCCATCCTTTGTCTTTTGATATTTTCTTAGACTTCTATTTTCCAAAAAGATTTCTTGAAGCCTCTCTCAGTACACACAGCTGATGGAGTTCCTAATTCCTGATTGATAAATACTGCACCTTCAAAAATTTAAAAAAAAACAAACCAACCAACCAAACAAACAAAAAAAACCAACAACAAAATCAAAAAAACCCAACCAAACTGAAGGGTGGGAAGATGAAAGGTATTTCCTGATACACATTATGCTTAAAAAAACAGTGTGCATCTGCAATAAATTTCTATATATGTAAAATAGCTGAAGGAGTTTAAGCAAGTTGGTTTTTACAATTAAAACACTAAAGCCTTTAACAAATGTTCTGTCTCTGAAATTCCTATTCTTTGGAGCTCTTCTGACTTCATGAATCAATTTATTGATGAAAAAAGTGAACACAGTACTATCTGAAGTCTTACAAGATGAATTAGTGGTCTCATTACTGAAGTAAAACAACTCGGGGAAACACAAAAACCAAATGCTGGTATCCTCCAGTGATGAATCTTGGTTGTTCTGAAGACCCTGTTGATAATTTTAAAATCTGGATACCTAGAAGTACCAAAACGTTTTCTACATATTTGTTTTTGTTGTAAAATCCCCTTTCTAAAACACATCATTGGAGTCTTTACAAATAACCACATGACGTATATTGGCAACCATACTGCAGATGAGATTTTAGTTCTAGACTTCAATAAAGTTTCCTTATTTTCAAGTGGATATGATCAGTGATTAGCAAACTCATTCACTCCCTGAAGTTTCCAATTAGGATCATTTTTAAGGATGCAGAAAAAAAACCTTTCATTTTTGTCTCTTGAAATAGATGAAAATGTCTGTCAATGTTTATGTTAAAAGACAGCTCATATAGAACAGGCATTTACAAGATTTTTTTTTCCCTTGGATTTAAGCTCAGAGCATGATTTTACTGATAAATTCAAGTACTGTGTCAGTATCTTTGTCTGAAGCTTCATATCAATTTTATAAAAATGCTGAACAAATATTATGCTTAGTTACTATGGTAGTTGGTAGAGATTGTAGGTTTTTGAAGAGTTAAGTTGATAAGACTAATGAAAGCTATTCATCTCTGCCAGAAGTAACATGAAATTGAATCACAGAATCGCAGAAGGGATGAGGTTGGAAGGGACCTCCAAGGATTGAGACTCCACAACCTCCCTGGGCAACCTGTGCTAGTGTTCAGTCACTCTCACAGTAGAAAAGTGTTTCCTGATGTTCAGAGGGAAATTCCTGCACTTCAGCTTGTGCCCATTTCCTCTGGTCCTGTCACTGTGGACCACTGAAAGGGCTCTTCCTCTTTGCCTGACACACCCCCCTTTCCCCTACTTAGGTATTTAAATTAGGAGATTTTTAGACCTGTTACTAACATATAAGCAAGGTCTCATTTATATAGCTTTGGCACAACTGAGAGATTTATTCTTCTCATTGTTTGGATTAATTATGACCAACCCTAGCTATACACACACAGGCTCACACACTCACATACAAACACATATGTACTTACCCTGCTTCCACTTCCTTTTTTTTCTCTATTAGTTGTATAAGATTACATGAGCTGGTTTGATTTTTCAAATTAAACAGCTTTAGAAATAGCCACCCTGTTAGAGGGAATTTTTCTGGAAGTGTCCAGGGAACCCTGTAGGTAACAGCTTCTAATAGCTTTTTCTTGAGTGATAGGTTCGTGATTGTAAGCTGCTTCCTGGTAGGCTGGTTCTTGATTAAGAAAAGGCCTGCCCCACCCCACCCCCCCAGGTGGATTGGACCAGATGACCTCCAGAGGTCTTTTCTGACCTCAAGCATTCTGTGATGCCATTATTCAGACCATGAGATGCAGGGAGGGTGTTGACCTCTCCCTGGGACTGAGGACCAGAGTGGTGTCATTTATAGGAGGCTTACTCTGTTCAAGATTTTGAATCAATTATCAGGTGCTGGATTAAATAAGCATTCTGAGTAATATCAGGAGGATAAACAGGAAATCAAGGGTATTCACAGTGGAGGTGAGAGCCTGAGTCACAGAATGCAGTGGAGGGGGGACTGTGGAATGGCTGGAAAACAACAGACATATTATGAGCAATCCAGACCGAGTAGCCTCACTGTAACAACAGGCTGTAGCTGTTGTGAAGAACACCTGCAAGGCCAAGGGATTGAGAAACTGCGTGCATAGCAAAAAGATAAGGAAGCTGGACTGTTGAAAATAAGATGTTTGCCTAGTAGGAGAACAGTGTGTGGACACCACACAGGGACCAATCATAAAGGGCTGTACTGGTTCAGCTGGGATAGGGTTAAGAAAGAGAGGGGGAAGGGACCTCCAGCTGGGTTATTCATACCATGCTGGCATCAGGTCCGGGCATGGGAGCGCGGGAACTTTTTTACTTGTGGTTTTGGTCGTGGGAAGCATGGGAATGTCTGTAACCATTGCGGTATTTCTCTGTATAGCTTTTGTCTTCTTTACTGTTATTACTGTTTACTGTTGTTATCATTGCTACCGTTGTTGTTCAGATTGTTCAGATTATCACACTGTTGTATTAAATTTCTTCTTATTTTAACCCGGGTTTGTGCCTCACTGCCAGCCTGACCGGCTGAGGGTGGGGGAGGGGCCACAGCAACGTGCTCTCCGGTCCCGGCAGGGCCTAAACCAACACAAGGGCAAAAGGGCGTGTGAACAAGTAACTTTAGCTTATTAGCAATTGAGTAGCTGTGCGTGTACTTTATGGTAGTCTATAAATTGCTGTGTATCGTTTAATAAAGTGGCATTAACTTGATCACATCAGTCATATAAGTTATGTCTGGGACTTCTGCCTCTACATGGGACAGCTAGAGACTACACCTGAATGAGCTATGGACAGGGACACACATTCGCTCCAGCAGCTGACATCACATGTCAGGGAGACTTAGACTGCTGGTCTGACTCCAGCAGCTGGCACAAGATCCATTCATGCCAGCTACCCCAGTAGCTGTAGGAACTTCTCTAGATCCAGAGAACTGTGGCTCCTCCAACTACTGCTGCTAGGAACCCCACTCACTCCAGTAGCTGACACCACAGGCCACTCAAACACACAGAGTTCTCGTCAGCAGCTGGCACTTAGTCTTTACAGCATGTATACACATGGGATGGAGAATGAGATTACACAGAAAGAATTAAAGACAGACTTAATAAAAAGATTGAATAACACAGGACAGACTGCGGTGATCAGGTGCAGGGCTCAGCCAGGCAAGCACACTCATTATCTCTGTTTACATGCAGCCAGCCCCTTTAATACCCTTTCTGTCTACCTACCTTCTTTGTTCCTCCCTGCTTCCCCCTCCCTTGCATGTCTCCTCAGTGGTTTGTACAGTTTTATCAATACTAAACACCTCCCAGACTCGGGTGCCCCTGGTTTACAGTCTTACAAGATGCAAAGTCCAGGTTGATCTCCCTGGAAGTGGTGTCTGTAGTGTCTTGATAGCCCATCAATTTATGTCAGTGATGAGGTTTGTTTCTTGTCATTGTCGCCGTGGGTTTTTTTTTCAGGTCTGTGTCTCTGTAAATTTTATTTCTCATTTCCTCCTTTTTCATTAGTTTCCCAACTGACAAGGTTCCCAGCCAGATAACCTTGCTGGAATAAACATTCTCACACTCCCACATGCCCTCATCTATTAGTGTGACTGGCCAGGTTTGGTTTTCATTACTGCTTTCTTTATCATTTGTCGGTCAGGTTTCTATCCCTATATGTTCTTGTTTATGGCTTCCTACTTTTTTTCATTATCCTTTTTTGCAACAGAAAATGTCCTTGACCAGTTATCCTTAAAGAAACTGATACTCTCCTTCTACATACCCTCACATAATCCTTAGGAAAGCTTATTCATGGGATAAAATTAACATATTTGTGGAAACATAATACGTAAGATCAGCTAAGAACATAAGACAGTATTTGATCTCACAGGGCTTGTGTACTCTCCAAAAAGACTAACTGTCAATCAAAGCCACATATATGTATGAAGAGAACCAGAAGATCCCCTTATAAGGACAATATGATGAAACATAACCCTCCATCACAACTTTGTTGGGGAAATAATGATGTCCTTATTTAGTTCTAGAAATAAAGTGCTTTAAAACCACTAACTACAAAATTTATGGAAGTTAAAGTTTCACTAAGAAAAAGAGTTAGAAATAAATTTTACTAATTACTGAGACTGACGGCAAAAGGCTGATCTTAATGTGATTAATTTGTACAAGCTAGTAAAAAATTAATATCAACTTAATTCGGTCATTATAAAACAAGTAAAATTTCACCTAGCTAAAGTACAGCAAAATTATTATACTATGATGAAAAGGCTTGGCAGAGGTAAATTAAAACTATAATGAGTCTGGATTATCCAGAGTTTATCAGTTAGAATTAAACATCTCCAGCTGAGGACTTCTGTACCATCTCCCACCTCCCCTCACTAAGAAAGCACAATTGTCTCACAACAAACACATGGACAAATGTCTTACAGCATCAAGAGACCCAGAATAACTGGAGGACTGCTTTCTCTAACCTTAATCACATCTTAATTTGCTTTCAAAACTGAATGGAACATAAGATCCTACATTCAAGTCTCAAGCACTTTGGATCGTCTGCTCACGAGAGGTGGCCAGTCATTGACACAAATTCTGTTTATAAATATCAAGTATATTCTTAGTAAAACAAAATGGTCAGTGTTTCACAACTGTTTATTTTTCCTTTTTCCTGCTTTCCATGCATGTATAAGATGTTCTTGAAATAACTGGTCACTGCTGGATATTTTAGCAGAAGCAAAACAGATTTGAAAAGCAAGTTGACAGTCACAATCTTGTTTGTTATGAGCAGCTTTTATGCTCATTTATGAGCTGAAATTGAAATAAACACTGCTGTTCTTTCTGGGCTGAGGTAGTGTTTTCATCTTTGTGAAAGTGAACAGCTTCATTATGAATGCATAATTACTGGAGTGATCAAATATTATCACTTTTGCCTCATGATAATCTAAGATCCTACCTTTTCCTTGTCTTTTTATGATTTTGTTTATGTAAATATAACAGTATCACCATATCAGTAAAGGCTAGTAAGAGTCTGTGGTTTATAGTTCTTTTTTTTTTTTTTTTGAGGGAGAAGAAATGAATGAATCTAATCAACACTTCTTAGATGTGAATTCATGCAGTTTAGTAATTTAGGTTAAAACATCATGTTCAGGGAGAGACTAGCAGAAGCAGAATATAATTGAGTCTCTATACACCAAATAAAAAGACTAGATTTAAATCTATAAATGAAGTGAATTCTTAGGTCATACATGAATCTACATCTTGTTATCAAGACCATCTGGCATCTTAAATTTAGGAGGTACAGAGTTTTGAGGACTATTTATGACCTGCAGCTATTTTTATAAATAGAAAATGGTTCTAAAAACACTAAAGCTTTGCATGTTTAGAATTGTTTGAGTAAGAAATAAAAAATGAGATGTTTAGTTTAGATTTCTGGAATAAATATGAACAGATTTACTTAAAAAAAAAAAAAAAGAGAAAAGACTACAAAGGAAAAAATGTAGTATATTTTGATTTGTTTTATTTTATGACATGCAAATTATGTTTTATTCCAAAATACCCAGTATTAAAGCAGCAGGAAGTCTTCAAATCTATAAGACATAGAAATAATAGAAGTCTTTTTAATGAATATTTATTGCACATTTACCATGTATAAAAATTGGAATAAACCCACATCATAATACCAGTTCATGTAGATTAAATGAGCCAGACATATTCGTGGCTTATTTACTAACTTGCTTTTAGTTTAAAGAAATCATTTCAGAAAATAAATACTTTCAGAAAAGAAAATAAAAAAGCCACTCCTTATGTAATGGTTAATAATTTCCATACAGCATAGTAGCTAAACTGTTACTGAAGCATGAATAATGTTAGTTGAGCACAATTCAAAGAATAGTTAAAATTATTTCACTGCTTCTTAAATTGTTTAGTCCAGGCTCAAGAGAACAGCATCTTGTCTCCTCTGCAGTGAACGATAATTTAGGTATACCTGTAGTAAAGGTCAAACATCATTCTGAAACCTATCTCCTATGGTGAATACATAATATTTTCTAAATGCCTGCATTTAAGCCTCATGAGTGGGAGTCCCATATGCCTAACTTCAGTGCAGGTATGTGAGAGGGACTCTTCTAAAAAGACTAGGAATATCAAGGGCTAAGTCTAGTTAGTTGCCTTGGCCTGCTAGAGTCCTTTGAGATGTGCTAGGCAGATTACATGTGTGAGACTGGAAGACTATAAAGATCCATCAAGACTGGCCAGAAACCAATGCTTTACACTTAGCTTCATAGGAGGATTTTGATGCATACACCTCCTAAACAGAAAAGTGATGCTTTCCGTTGAAGTGGGTTGAATGGTCAAAGGAGTCATACAATTAAGACAACTTTGACATGCATGTTTCTTTCTTTCTGAAATAGTACATAGCATGAAAAGTAAATTAAAATGAAGTAAAAAAACCCCAGGTGAATCGTCACAAAAATAAGGATGAAAAAAAGATCAATGAGATGCATGTGACAAGTACAGACTTCATAATAAACGAGTATTTAAGAAATAGTACATATACAGAAAGCTAAGTCTGAATCAATACATAAACAGAAAGCTAACTCTGAATCAGAAATTGCAGAGCACTGTGAATCCATAAGTGTTTGTTTGTTCTGTAAGCAATAACATTGATAGTCTCTTCAGAGTAAGCAAATAGCAGAAAATAAATGTTTTCCTGAAGTTCACTTGAAGCCTAAAGGGATACAGTGTTAAAACAACCTACCTTTCATTCCTTTCAGCTCTGACTTGTATTCCACAGAGAATTTTTGCTCAGTTGTGAGTACAAAATAAAATGTGAGAGATCCTGACTTCTTCTCTACAGGTTCTATTAATTATTGGCAAGCAGCGGCATCCATTCTTAATGTAGAGCATGTCACTTGAGAATAGTATTGTCCTCAGAGTGAAAGGATTTAAAGAAAGTTATTTTAGAGAATCTGGAGGAAAAAACCAACCAAACAAACAAAAAAAACCCACCAAGTTTTTTATAAAAACTTTTCTTTCGATTATACCATTAGCTATGTCTTTAAAGAAATATCTAAGCTTCCCAGCTGCTTTCAGCAATGGCACTTGCCAACTTTGTCTCCACTGGAGACAGTTTTGATTTTTATGTTATTTCTGTAGTAACGTTGCAGAAATGTATTGTTTGGAAAATACTAGAAATGAGCTCAGATCAGAAAGAACATTTGTTACTCTGCATTACAGTAAATGAAAATACACACTGTTGCCAGTTACTAATAAATATAAACCAGTGCTCCTAAGGACGCAGCTTGATAAATACATAAGGAATGTTAACTACAGGTTTACAATAGTAGAATAGGACCCCACTGACAAAATCTACATCTATTGTGTATTGCTTGAGTATCTGAACTTCTTTGCTAAAATAATTAGCATAACAATGTAATACATTAACTTGTGAAAGGCCCTGAGTTTCAGGAAGTAAAATGGGCTGTAAGTGGTAATGAATATATTTTGTTAGATGTTTATCTATATCTGTCTTTGCTAATCCAGAAAATGTTTTAGCTAATGATTTTAAATTTCCAGAAGGGAAGCTCCTACAAGATTATATTATTCTCATTCATGAAAAAGTATTTGAAGAATACAGGAAGATTAAAAAGAAAAAAAATGCTAGAAATATAATTCTGGAATAATATCAGATATTTTATGCAGAAAACAGAATAATGGGGATGAAACATGTTTCTAATCAATTGAGTGTGTGAGCCATAGTTTATAATTTTGGGAGTTTAAAAACTATTTTCCCAATGTATTTAAATTAAAATTATTTAAATGTCGTCTACCACTTAATGACATTCAACGTTGTACTCAAAAACCAGCAAAATAAAACAACAAAACAGTATGAACAAATGCAATACCTGTTTATCCTACTGGATGTTTAGCAGACATTTGGACTACAAATAAAGTGTATTTGCAGCTACTTTTTGCATTACTGACTGTAATTCCAAAAGTTTACTCAAGTATGTGACTATAATCCTGTGTTCTAATTATTCTGTGTTCTCTAGTGCCCAGTAAAGTCCCTATTTTTTTCCATCCTTGTCTCCTCATTAACAATACAAAATAGGTAGTATTTGCATTGCTTGAGAAAAAGCCCAGCCATTAGGATTGCAGTGTCCTGAACCTTTCTTTTCTTTCCCCCTAAGCGGCCCACTTCAGCTGGTGAATTGGGGTACTGAACATTTCCCTTTTTACTATTCATCCCTACTTCTAGCTTAGTGGCTAGCGTACTTACCTGGGACATGGGAACAACAGCTTCTATTACTTTCAGTCACAAAAGGACAAGAGTCCGTGTCTCCTACTCTGTGTGCAAATGCTTTAAGCCTACTGTTCAAAGAGATTGGTAGAAATACCCTTACTGAAATTTGTTGATGCAGGTGTATGTTGCATCCATGTTTAACTTGGTATTCTAGTAAATATGCTTTTGTACCATGTCAGTGTACTGTTAAGCATGCTTATTGAATCCCATTTTAATGAATGGCATGTTTATTGAATCGCATTTTACTGTGACTTCCTTGTTTTTCTTTTTGAACTCTAATTGTTACTGACATTTAGTTACATCTTTACTCCTAAATACTTTAACCCCTCACTTTAGAGGAGCTAGGCTGAACATCTAAATTAGTGGGACAAGGAAATTTTCAGACTGACCGGAAAAGGATTTATTAATTTCAGGCTTCCACATCTGGATGATGCTGGACTACTGTTCCTGCTGCATCAGATATGAGGATATAAATTCTACTTGAAGTCCTTTTTGCATGTTTTAAAGTGTAAGAAAATTCTCATAGTCTAAATCTTTCTTTATATCTGTACAGGTAGATCAAGAGGTTCTAATCTTAACAGTTGCAAGTAAGTACAAATGCCAGTAGCAGTAATAACAACACTAACAACAATATGACAATGTAATAGCTATTATTTTATTTCTGCTATTGTTTTTGTTATTAATAAATAGCAGTATTCACAATGGATTTAAACTGCTGTGTAATAATGAGTAGATTTTATTCACTAAGGAGATTATTTGATATTTTCAAAGAGAAAAATCTTACATCTGGTTGTTGGTTGACTTGTCTTAGTGACAAGAACACATGTATTTCACATATGTTTCATTCACTGTTCTGGGAGAATGGATATTTTTTTTATTTGAAAATATATACAAAAATCTAGTTCCACAAACATGCAAGATGTGATAAACTACACATGGTGATTAAAAAGGATATTTTAAAATCTTATGTGAATATAAAACTATAATTTTGATTCTTATGCATGCTACAAAATGATACACAGGCTGCCTACTGCACACTTTCCACTAACTGATCCACTGTACCTGTTATGGGAAGGGGATCTCCCCTCTCCAAGGGGTTCAGCCCTCCGGCCAAGTATACAACTCTCTGAGTCAATGACCATGGGGCTCGGTGGTTAGAAACACACCCGGACCCCCAAATCCTTCTGCTTCTTTTTCTGAAAACAAAATTCCATCCCCTCTTGACAAAGACTCTCTCCACTCATACTGTCTCTGATTCCTTTGTAGTCCTTGCAAAATCTTTGCTAATTCAGTTGTTGTAAATGGGACCTCTTTGGTGATAACCTGAGGATGGTTATCACTATTGTCTTCATACACATACTCTGTTTTAACCAGCGGATACATATGGGGGAGAATTTCTACTGTTTCTTTTGCCTTCTGCACATCTCCTTGGGAATAAATTTGCTGTATCCCCTTCTCTGAAAGTTTCACTTCTACCTCTGCCTGTGTATCCACCTCCCTCAAAAGCTGATTCCTCAGTTCCTCCTCTAATATTATATTGTGCTTCCTTTCCCTCTATAGCAATTGTTTACTTTCTTTTAATTGTTCCTGCAGGGTCTGTATCACCATCTGCAGGGAGTCTATTACAGTATCAGTTTGACAAGACTTCTGCTTTCTCTCTTCCACCACAGCTGCCAGACTCATTCCCAACACTGCATAAATTATAGCTTTTCCTTTCCCCGTCCTAACCTTAGCTTCCTTCTGCGATACTCTTATCCTATCCATCTGTGGTTGAAAACAGTGGGGTTTTTTCTCAATCTTGTCCCCGGAGTGAGGGGCGAGTTCGGTGCACCTCGAAAAGATCATATAATTTATCTATTCCTTCAACACATGAGGGCACTTAGTCGCAACCATTGGCTGCCTTCTGGGCAGCCATTCTTTTCCTTTTCCCTAACACAAAGGGGTTATTGCCCTGAGAGGGTCACACATTAATATCCAAGCTCCCCCTTTTCTCTCTCAGGAGGACACACCTTAATGTAACATGTCCTGAGACAATTGCATTGAACACAGAAAGGCAGTGCAGCACTCTCACCTGTAGGGATCCTGCCCATGATGCCAATTTAAAATGTCCCAATCCAATATCGGGAAGGGCTCTTAAACGATCCCAAGAGCAAGATTAAGAAGCAAATGAGGTTAGACGCCACACAACCTTTTGAGCTTTATTTCACGAAACCACTGATAATACTGATAGGACAGAGAGAAGAAAGAAAAAGTTAGAATATCTAAGCAAGCAAACAAAAAGAGATGCAGCAGGATTAGTTACCACTACCATGAGTCCAGTGGCGTCCTGTTGATCTGGTCCTAGCAGGTGATGGGGGGGAATGTGTCACAGCAAGTGATAGGGAAAATCTCCAGAGAAGACCACACAGTCCCTTTTATCCAGTCCCCACAATCAGTTCACCCACTGCTACAGAGCTCATTAACGTACTCACTGCCCTGTGCTCCCCCATGTGCACATGTCCAGGTACCCACAATGGTCATACCAGAGGGAGGTCATCCATCGACACCTCTGCACATCCCTCTCATCCTCCTGCCCCTCACACACGCGCAGCTTTCCTAACTCTGGGCAGATTTTGTCCTCCAGGCAATAGGACGTCGAGGCCTGGCCTATGAGATGGCGTGGTGCTGAAACAGAGAGCTGCCACCTTACAGCACCCCGAGGCTCGGGGGGGGTTGTAATGGTGTAACAGCAATGCTGAGACAAAATGGCTGACACAGTCCCTTACAGTGGTATGAGTCCATTGCCAGCTTGGAAAAAAGCAGGATAATAAGAAACCAAGAAAATATAAAATATGTGTGGAATATGAATACTATGAAGAACTTCAAGTATTATTCAGATCTTTTTCTCTAACCTTTTTTCTCATAAACCCAAATTACAAAAAGTCCTGAATAGAAAACTAAGCTTTTCGTTATCTATTCAGAATAGTAATTTATAAGACACTTGGAGTGCCTCTGAAAAATTGAGATACTAGAAATAAAAACTGACTTCCACTAAAAGCAATAAGGACTTTGGGGTGAGTGTGTGCATTTTGCCCTCCCCCATAAAAACCCCACAACCTAATGTTGCCTGCTTGCCCCATTATATAAATGTTCAGATATCTATACTGTTTCTGCAGCTTAGTGACCTTTGAGGATAATTCTCTTCCAGTGTCCAGGTTGCTGCAAAGCCTGAGATTCTGACTTAGTAATAAGCTGATGATTTGATGTAACTGAGAAGCTAACAAAATGCTGTTACACAATATATGGGCCAAATTTTCCAGTTCTAAATTAATCTAAGTTACACTTGATATCTTTGAAATGGAAAATAAACCACTGTTTTACATATTTCACATAATAAGGGTCATAATGTGGACTTGTCCCATATTTCAACAGAGGATAAAATATTGGTGGTTTACTTTTTAAACTGCAGAAAATACATTATGTCATAGGAATTTCACTATTATCTGTGACATAAGTAAATAAGTAACAATGGATTGTTGTTGACTCAATTGGCAAGACTGAGGATATGCCATCTGGGACCCTATGCCCTTTCCCCTTGTCCCTGGAGCCACCTAGGTCACTTTATATGCTCAGGGTTTCCCCTGGCAGTACTGTGCACACCCACCCAAGGTAGAGAAATAGTCTGAGGGTTGGAAAAGCCTGATCAGAATCACCAGAATGGAATAAATCTTCCCAGACAACAAGTCAGGCAGGCAGATGTGAGTCTCCACCACTGCAGTTGGGAATCTCCCATAATGATTACCCACCACTTCCGTGGTGCCGACACACAGTTCAGGTGTGTCCCTGTGGTCTCTCCCCAGGCAGAGCTTTTTTCATTGTGTGTGGCACCAGGCCACTGAGCTATTCTGCAGTTTCAGGTCTCTGGGTGAAAAAGGAGACATCGTCCTGCTGTCAGAAGTCACATACTCCCAGTCTTCACCATTTTGGAAGTCTCCATTTGCCATTTGATGAAGCACAGTCCCTGGCTGCTCTTCTTTCTTTGCAGCTGGGCACTCAGGCTGTCATCTCTGAAGAGCTTCTATGAATCACCTGTTAATTCCTTTTTTGTCATTCTTGGAGCTGCACAGCCTGTTTACCCCCTCTTATAGCTGCTCAATTCAAGGGATTGCTAACCAGCACACACCTCCTACAGTCAAGGCCACATGCCTCAGTCTCAGTGAGAGGCACAGGACACTCCCAGACTTGGATGGCAGCATCC
>NW_020799091.1:47559094-47574520 GCF_003259725.1 Athene cunicularia
ACACCTTTTTTTTTTTTTTTTTTAATTGTCTTAAATCTTTGTCTCTTTAAAAATCTCAGTGGAAGACATGGGGGATTTTTGTTTGGTTTGCTTTTGGTTTTTTGGTTTGTTTCAACTTTTCTACACTTAAGTAATAAAAGGATAGAAAATTATTACTGTATTTCTATGACTCTAGAAAATTATTACTTCACTTTCTAAAACTTCCTGGGTTATATATTGAAAGAAATATTCCATAAAAGAAAATAGAATTATGTTGCAATATTTTAATGTAAATATCTGTCTCACAGTATCATAGAAAATCACACTAACTATGCTATATGTCCTATTTTGTGTTATCCTTGCTTCTTCAGACTGTTACCATTGGAAAAAATACAGTATTTTAGCTTGAAATGCTATATTTCTCTAATTTGTTAACAATCAATAAAATGTATCCAATTATCTATGTAATACTGAAGAGTGGCATTTCTTAGTACTTCACACATGGGTATGTGGGATATTACCAGTTTATATGAAAAAAAATCTAAAAAAAATATTAGTGTGCATAGCACTAGAGATGTGATTGCTGGTTGCAAAGTATTACCCACAAATCAACCAAGAAGGAAAAACTTAATCTCCTTTTTCACCAGAAGTCATAATCTGGCAGGTTTGCGTTCTACCCTCCAGTGTCAGACATGGCCCCAGCAAAGTGTTTATACAACATGAGTGAATTTATGATGTTAGAATATATATTGTTTGCTTAATTGGCAATATTTTTACTTAAATGGAGCTGTTCAAGTATTTTGATAGGGCAGGCTCTAAATAAGAAATAATTGATCATAATTATTAACACATGAAAAGTTTTTCTGCATGTTCTGTTATTGAAAATTCTATAGTAAAAGAAACCTTATTTTATTATATTAAAAAAAAAATAGTCAAAAAATCTAGCCTTGGTGGGAGCAGTCTTGAAAAATCATGGGTTATGAGGGAGAAAAACAGATACTTTAAGTCTTGCATCACAAGCAAGGAAGGAAAAGGAGCAGTGTATGTATAAATATATTTTAATTTTCATATAAAATAAGTCCATTAAGTTTGATGATGAGTGTCTGCTGAGAGGCCCTGAATGTCCTCATCTCCCACTGGGAAAAAAAAATAAAAAATCACAGAATAAGCCTTAGACAAGTATGACAATAAAATTTGAAGGTGGTGTAAATGAGAATTTGTCAAAGAAAACACACTGTAGTTAATGTTAGGTTAAAAAAACAAAAACAAAAACAAAAACAAAAACCTGCATATTGGTGGTCTAGTATGCAATCATAGCTCAGGACATTATATAATAGTTCAGAGGGTTTTGATCGTAACCAGCTTTTATAGCTTTATTCCTTCTTTTGCCTGATAGATATTCAAGAAATAAAGACATAAAAACACTAAAAAAAAATTGATCAAGAAAAAAAATCTTAAGAAACATAAAGTTGCACAAAACATGCAGATGTAGCAAATACTGGTTGTTCTCTATTTTGGGGCTGAAAACAAAGCTCAACACTTACCTAGTTATTAATCTATTTATCTTTTTTTTATTATCTTTTTTTTTTTTTTTTTTTTTTTTTTTTTTTAACAGTAAGAAACACTAGTGTCAATTAGAAGTAAGCTATTCAATTTTTCTTCAGGAGAAAAGAGATAATTATTATACCGTGTTTTAGCAAACTACTACATTTATATTATCATCCTTCAAGAGACATTTTTTATTAGATATTTTTAATTTTCTTTAAATATTTGCTTTAATTCTTAAGGTAACTTTTCAGCTGCAGCTTCATCTTATTCTGATTTCAGTATTAAACCAAAAAATACTAGGAAACACATTCAAGGTTACAGCAAATTTTAAGTCAATATTGTCAAATACTAGAGAATCACAGAATAGTTGAGGCTGGAAGACATCTCCAGAGATTTTTTTGTCCAAGCACCCTGCTTAAAGCAGGATCACAGACACCATGTGATCCCATTGCTCAAGGCCATGTCCAGTTGGGTTTTGAGTATCTGCAAGGATGAAGATATCACAGCCTCTCTGGGCAACCTGTTCCAGTGTTTTATCACCATCATAAAAAAACCACCACTTTTTCTTATATTTAAACAGAACATCTTATATTTCAGTTTGTGCTGTTGCCTCCACTGGGAAGAGTCTGACTCTATTTTTTACTCACCCCTATAAGGTATTTACACATATAAGATTCCCTCCTGAACCTTTTCTGATCCTGGCTAAACAATCCCAGATCTCTCAGTCTCTTTCTATAACAAAATCTTCCATCCCTTTACCATCCTCATGGTTATTCACTGGATTCTCTTCGTATTTCCATACCTTACTTGCACGAGGAGGTCAGATTCAGGATTCAGGACTCCAGGTGAGGCTTTACCTGGGCTGAGGAGAAGGACCATCTCCCCTGATATCCTGGTAACACTTTTCAAAACACAGTCTGGGATACTGCTGGCTTCCTTTACTGTGAAAGTACATTGCTCACTCATGGTCAATGTGCTGTCCTCTAGAAACCACAGGTCTTTTCTGCAGAGCTGTCTTACATCCATTTACCCTCCAGTCCATACTGGTGCATGGGGTTATTCCTCACTATAGGCAGGACTTGTCATTGCCCTTTGTTGAATTTAATAATCCTGTTGGTCCATTTCCCCAACCTGTTGAATTGATCCCCTAATACTGGAAACTAGTTCATGTTCAGTTAAAACACTATCATTTCAAAAATACAGTATTTTGAAGTATACCATAAGTAATCTTAAATTATGTACAGTCTGATTATACATGGAAAATATGAAGGTAATATGAAAATAAGAAAACAGGATAAAGTATGTGGCAGACTCATAGCAACTGATGAGAAGGCTGCAGTTCTCAGCAAAATTTTTGCCTCAATATTCACTGGCAATCTCTCTTACCACAACTCTCTAGTGGATGGACTACAAGACAGAGACTGGGGGAGCAAAGACCCTCCCACTGTAAGAGAAGATTGTGACCAACTGAGGAACCTGAACATACGTAAGTCTATGAGACCTGATGAGATGCTTCCAGACTCCTGAGGGAATTAGCTGATGTAGTTACCAAGAGACATTGCATCATATTTGAATAGTCATGGCAGTCAGGTGAAGCCCTTGGTGACTGGAAAAAGGGAAAAATTGTACCCATTTTTTAAAAGGGCAGAAAGGAGGACCCTAGGTACTTCTGACCTGTCAGCATCACCTCTGTGCCTGGGAAGACCATGGAACAGATCCACCTACAAGTTATATTAAGACACACGGAAGACAGGGAGATGATTTGAGACAGCCAGCATGGCTTCACCAAGGGCAAGTGTTGCTTGACAACTGAGTGGCTTTCTGTGATAGAGTAACTACATCAGTGGACAAGGGAAGAGCTATGGGTGTTTTCTATCTGGACTTTTCTAAGGCCTTTGACACCATTCCCCACAACATCCTTCTCTCTAGATTGAAGAGACAGATTTGATGGGTGGACTGTTCAGTAGATGAGGAACTGGTTGGATGGTTGTCCTGGTTCAGCTAGGATAGGGTTAAGTTTCCTCAGGATGTGGGGAGGGAGCTCTAGGCATGTTATTCAATACCATGCTGAGGTCAGGTCTGGGTGCCAAGCGAGGGAAGAGCTGTGGGTACGTGTGGTGTTTGTGGTTGGTACCCTCACTTGCTGTACTCCCTGCGGTATATCTCTTATTCTGTTCATTACTATAACTGTTATTGCTGTTGTTCGGTTTATTATTTGTTACACTGTTGTATTAAATTATTCCATATCTCAACCTCAGGGTTTTTATTTCACTCCCTGCCCCATCTGGTCTGAGGGTGGGGGAGGGACAACGGCGGCGTGGTCTCGGGTCCCAACAGGGTCTAAACCACCACAATGGTCACGTCCAGAGTGTAGTGGTCAATGCCTCAATGTCCAGATGGAATTCAGTGACAAGTGCTGTCCCTCAGGAGTCTGTGCCAGCACCAGTATTGTTTAATATCTTCATCAGTGATACAGACAAAGGGATCAAGATCACCATCTGCAGATTTGCAGACAGCATCAAGTGGTGTAGTTGACATGCCTGAGGTATGGGATGCCATCCAGAGGAACCTGAACAGTCTTGAGAAGTGGGTCCATGTGAACATCATGAGGTTCAACAAGGCCAAGTGCAAGTCCTGTACCCGTGTCAAGACAACCCCCAGTATCAATAAAGTCTGAAAGAATAAGGGATTGAGAGCAGCCCTCCAGAGAAAGACTTGGGGGTACTGGTGCTTGAAAATCTATGCATGAGCCAGCAATGTGTGCTCACAGTTCTGAAAGCCAACCCTGTTCTGGGATGCATCAAGAGGAGTGTGGCCAGCATGTCAAGTTAGGTGATTCTGCTCCTTTACTCTGCTCTGGTGAGACCCCACCTGGAGTGCTGTGTCCAGGTCTAGAGCCCTCAGTACAGAAAAGACATGGACCTGTTGGAGCAGGTCCAGAAGAGAGCCACAAAAATGATCAGAGAGATGAAACACCTCTTTTATGAGGAAAGGCTGAGAGAGTTGGGGTTGTTCAGCCTGGAGAAGTAATGACTCCAGAAAGACCCTATTGTAGCTTTTCAATACTTAGATGGGGCTTATAGTAAAGACCATGACAAACTTTTTACTAGGGCTTGTAGTAATAGGAGAAGGGGTAATGGTTTCAAACTAAAAGAAGGTAGATTTAGACTAGGTATCAGGAAAAAAAAAAAAAAAATTACAATGAGGATGGTGAAACACTGGAAATGTTGCCCAGAGAGGTGGTAGGTGCCCTATCCCTGTAAACATTCAGGGTCAGGTTGGACAGATCTCTGAGCAACCTACTCTACTTAAAGGTGTCCCAGCTTATTGCAGGGGTTGAACTAGATGACCTTCAAAGGTCTTTTCCAGCCCAAAATATTTATGATCCTATGTGGTCCAGAGAATCTTACTTACATGTATCAGTAGAAAGATATTACATTTAATAGGATTCTATTGAATAATTAATATTAATTTAGTAACCACACAAATTATGTAGTCTTTTTTGTCATGTCTTTTAAATTAGTAGTTCTGTTCTGTGAAATGTAGGGAAGTTCCATTCAGTTCATCTGCACTTCCTTCTAAACATGTAATTTTCTGGTAAACACAGTGACAGAATACTAGTGACACTGTGTCACTCTTTAAAGCTATTAAAGAAACTAATGCTTTGATTTAAGTTTTCTTCTTCTGTTTTGACTGTTTCCCATGTCTTTGAAACTTTCAAGGTTATTTTAATATTCAAAATAACAAAAGATCAACTAATCTTTTTTTTGAGTTTCAAGAAATCAATTTATACTCTATTTGGTATAAGTTAGGAAGCAAAATATAATGTTTGGTTATATAAGATAATCACAGGAAAAGAAAGTCCACAGATTTACTCATTTGACCCATATTTACTCTACTGAAATCAATCGATCCCTTGGATGATACGAAGAACTTAACATGTTTAGATCAGGCGTTATTTGACCCAATACAGTTAAATACCACCATTATTATATCATAGTTTTAACTTTTAAAATCAAATATAAAACACGTTCACCTGATTTTGCTTAGATGGATTAAACTCAGGGCCATACTGATACATTATAATACATGTATTCAGAAAATATGACATGCTATCAGTGAGAGATTCAAATATCTAGATCTCTGCTGGAAGATAAATCTATCAGAACAGACAGTCTAAATGTTCTGGAAAAATGTCTTGATCCATAAAATGGAAGAAAATTTTAGGGGAGAAGCTACCTTAGATTTCTGGGGGATTTTTTTTTTTTATTTTTTTTTTTTTAATAATCAGAGGTAAATCATTGAACATCTGAAGTTGGAAAGTAATATGGGTAAGAATAATAATCAGAGAAAGGTATTATTATGCAGGAAATGAAAGGTAGGAGCAGCAAAATAAGATGAATGAACTAGTGGCAAAATATCCTATTGCTGAGGAAAGCTAGAAGGAATACTGAAATAATGTAATGGCTGTATAATGAGCACTGTAATGACTTTAAAATGTGTTAAAAAGGAATCATACAAAACTGAAAATAAGGACATGACTGAAGATTACTATAAAGGAATAGGTCAAGCATGTAAGGATTGTATCAGAAAAATATAACCAAGAAATCAGTTGCAGCTACACAGGGACTTAAAAAAAAAAAAAAAAAAAAAAAAAAAAAAAAAAAAGAGAGAGAGAGAGGGAGAGAAAAAAGTTTTGCAAGTACATTTCAGAGTAAAAATAAGACAGTAAAAATAGCAGTTTCATTTACAGAAAGCCAGAGGATAGAAGAGAAGAGAGGAGGAGGGACTGTGTGTAGTGTAAGATAGCAGTTTGAGTGACTGAAGGTAATCTAGATTTCAGGATGGTGTCAAAGACAATTTCTTAACACAGTTCATGAGTACGACAACAAGGATTTGTGCTCCTCTGGAGTTAGTGCTTTCAAACAGCCTAGAGCTGTTTGGAGATATGACTGTCAAGAGAAGCTTTGGCTGCAGTGACCCTAAACTTTTAGAGGTTAAGGTCTTAAGGGGCATGAGAAAGACAAGTAAAGAAATAAAGATCAGAGACTGTCATGGTAACTGAGTACCACACAGTCATTCACCAACTCCTTCTCCCCAGTGCTGGGAAGGAGAAAATGTATCAAAAGGCTCAGGAATTGGGATAAGGGAGGTGTGTGTCACCCGTTACGATTAGGGGCAAAAGACAGAATTGTTAGGGGAAGAAAAGAAAAAAAGAATATCACTTTAACTCAAACACTAACAACAATGACACTTAACTGACATAGTAGAACAATGAGAAGCATTTCCACATCTTAAAAACATTTTCCCTCACCCCTGCCTTCTTCCTGGGCTCAGTTTTTTTTCCCCAATATCTCTACCTCCTTCTCCAGCACTGCAAGGGGCAGGGAATGGGGAGTTTTTGTTCAGTCTGCTGCTTCTTCTTCTTTGGGAGGGTGAACTCTACATTCTTCTCCTGCCCCACATGGTTCCCCTCTCACAGGGGGTAGTCCTCCACGATCTTCCTCTGTCGTGAGTTCTTCCCATGGGCTTCAGCCATTCCCAGATTGCTCCAGCATGGGCTGCCACTGAGTGTTACAATCCTCACAGTGCCAAACTACAACACTGGGCGCTTCTTCTTCTCAAGTCCCAGCCTCCTTTACGCTCAGACATCTAGTCTTGTGTGGGGTCCTACATGGGCTGCAGGCAGATCTCTGTTCCACCAGTGACTTCCATGGGTGGCAGAGAGGGCAGCCCTACTGTATCACCATAGGATACAGGGGGCTCTCTGCTATGGTGCACCTCCCACTCCTCCTCCTTCCTTCCATTGACCTTGGTGTTCACATAGGTGTCTCTCATTACACCTCCTCAAAAGTCCCAACCCCCTCTCAGGTTCTCCTTCTTAAATACTTTATTGCAGAGATACAGCCACCATTGCTAACTGGCTCAGCCTTGGCCAGAGGTAGGTCCAACTTGGATCTGGGGGAGCTTCAAGAAGCTTTTCACAGGGTGTCACCACTGTAGTGTCCTCCTCTGCTAGCAAATCATCCCCCTCTCCCCAAAACCAGCATACAGGCTTCAGAAGAACAGATTTCAGCTTGTTCATGGACCTGTTAGGAGCAAGCCAAAGGGATCTTGGAGGACAAAAAGAATTTCAGAACCGCTTTGAGATTTTCAGGAACAGCATTCTCTAAACACAAGTGTGATCCATCCCCTTGAATGGAAAAAATAAACAGGCATACTAATAAATCACCTGTACTGGGTTTGTGTGGCAAGGTTTTGGTTGTGGAGAGGCTACAGGGTTGACCTTCTGTGACAAGCTGCTAGAAGCTTCCCTGTGTCTGATAGAGCCACTGCCAGCCAGCTGCAAGATAGACCTGCTACTGGGCAAGACCAAGACATCTGTGACAGTGGTAGCGCCTCTGTGATAAGATATTTAGGAAGGGGAAAAACTGCTGTGTAACAGCAACCAGGAGAGAGGAGTGAGAATATAAGAGAAATAACTCTGCAGACAGGAAGGTCATTGAAGAAGGAGGAGGAGAATGTACTTGGTGCACTGGAGCAGAGATTCTCCTGCAGCCCGCGGTGCAGCCCATGGTGAGGCAGCTGTGCCCCTGCAGCCCATGGAGGGTAACGGGGGAGCAGATCTCCACCTGCAGCACATGAAGGACCCCACACCAGAGCAGGTGAATGCCCGAAGGAGGCTGTGACCCTCTGGGAAGCCCGTGCTGGAGCAGGATCCTGGCAGGACCTGTGGACACATGGAAAGAGAGGAGCCCATGCTGAAGAGGGTTTGCTGGAGGACTTTTGACCCTGCAGAAGACCCACACTGGTGCAGTCTGTTCCTGAAGGGCTGCACCCCATGGAAAGGATCAATGCTGGACTAGTTCATTAAGAACTGCAGCCCATGGAAAGGACTCTTGTTGGAGAAGTTCATGGAGGACTGTCTCCTGTGAAAGGGATCCCATGTTGGAGCAGGGGAAGAGTGAGAGGAGTCCTCTCTGTGAGGAGGGAGAGGCAGACACAATATCTAGCGAACTGACTGTAACTGCCATTCTCCCTCCCCCAATACCTTTTGAGAGGGGAGTTGGTAGAGAAATCAGGAGTAAAGTTGAGCCTGGGAAGTAGGGAGGGTTAGGGGGAAGGTGATTTAGTTTTGTTTTTCTTTCTCATTACCCTACTCTGATTTGATTGAAAATAAATTAAATTAATTTTCCTGATTCAAGTCGGTTTTTCCCATGACAGTAATTGATGAGTGATCTCTCCCTATCCTTATCTCAACCCACAAATGTTCATTATATTTCCTCTTCTCTGTCCAGCTGAGGTGGGGAGTGATAGAGCATCCTGGTGGGCACCTGGCACCCAGCCAAGGTCAACATGCCACACTAGCTTTGTTAAACAGCAAGTTATTAGGAAAACTCAAATGAAAAAAAAAAAAAAACAAAAAAAAACAACCAAAAAACCAACAAAAACCAAAACCCAAAACACCCCAGAAACATATGAGACAAGGAAAGATAGGCAAATATCAAAAAAGGAATACAGAAATATCACCTGAGCATGAAAAGATGCAGTTAGGAAAGCAAAAGCTAAGCTGGGTCTCAAACTGGCAAGATATGCTTCCATCCTCATGTTAGTAAGCAAGCAAAAGCACAAGGGAGACATAAGACTGCGGCTGAATCGGGCTGGCAAGTTACGAGTGACACAGAGAAGTTTAATATACTCAGTGTTGTCTTCACCTAGGTCTATAAGGGTAAGCTTCTGAGTTTCTATGCTCAGAAGAAGCATAGAAACTTGCATTCCAAGAAGAAATGACAAAGCAAATGGTGGACCATCAACAGTAGGGAAGGGCTAAGCTCATGACCATATATATAAATTGGACATGTAAAGGTCTATGGAACCCAATGGGAGGCATCAGAATACAGTTGGAATGCATCATTGCAAAGCCATTCTCTTTCATTTTTGGAAGATCACTGAGATCAGGAAAAGTCCCAGATGACCAAAAAAGAATAAATATTACATCACAGAATCACAGAATTATCTAGGTCAGGAAAGACCTTGAAGATCATATAGTCCAACCATTAACCTAACACTGAGAGTTCCCAACTATACCATATACCTAAACTCTATGTAGACTCTACTCTTGAACACCTCCAGGGATGGGGACTCCACCACCTCCCTGGGCAGCCCATTCCAACGCCTAACAACCCCTTCTGGAAATAAATGCTTCCTAATATGTAGTCTAAACTTTCCCTGGAACAACTTGAGGCCATTCCCTCTTGTCCTGTCGCTTTCTACCAGGCTAAAGAGGCTCAAACCCAGCTCTCTGCAACCTCCTTTCAGGCAGCTGTAGAGGGCGATGAGGTCTCCCCTCAGCCTCCTCTTCTCCAGACTAAACACCCCCAGTTCCCTCAGCCGCTCCCCGTACGACCTGTGCTCCAGACCCTGCACCAGCTCCGTTGCCCTTCTCTGGACACGCTCGAGTCATTCAATGTCCTTTTTGTAGTGAGGGGCCCAAAACTGAACACAGGAATTGAGGTGTGGCCACATCCATCTACATGAAAAAGGAAAGTGCAGAAACTTACAGACCAGTTAGCCTTACTTCAGTTCCTGGGAGAATTACGGAATTGGTCCAGATGGAAGGTATTTCCACACAGATGAAAGACAAGAAGGAGATTGGGAAAAGTATGAATTTACCAAGCATAATTTGTACTTAACTAACCTGACTGCCTTCTCTGATAAAACACTTTTCTCAGTGAATGGAAGAGAGCAGTGGACATCCATCTACCTCAAATTTTACAAGGTGTTTGACACAATCTCTCTTAACATTCTTGTTGAAGCTGGTAAAAAAAAAAAAAAAAAAAAGATAGACTGGAAAACTGACCAAAAGATGAATGAAAACTGACTAAACTGTCCTGTTGGTTCAGATTCAAACTGACAGTCACAGTGGAGTTACCTCAAGAGTTCATACTAGGTACGATACTATTAATTATCCTCTTGAATGATCTGCATGATGGGATCGAATGCAGCCTCACTACAGATGATACCAAACTGAGAGGAGAGATAGATAAACTGAAAAGAAGGAATATAGGGACACCTCAGAGGCTGGAAGATTTAGCCAGAAAGTGTTACATTAGACATTACAAAGGTAAATGTGAAAGTACTCTGAGTTAGAGTAATCCCAACCAGCAGTACAGGCTGGGGTGTGACTGGCTATGGGTGCTGGTGAACAGTGAACTGAACATGACCTCTTCCAGCAATGAAGGCAAATCATGTCTTGGAATGCACGAGCAACCATATAGCCAGCACACCAAGGGATGTGATTATTCCATTCTGTTCAACACATGTTATGCTACACCAGGAGCGCCAGCTGGAATCCCCAGGGATATTGCAAAAATCAGCAGCTGCTTCTGTGTGGCAGTTGAAGCAAGCTCTCAACACTCTCCATAGTCAATGGAGAAAAAAGGAGCATACTTCCTGTAATTGGCCCATAATATCTTCTTCAGATTCAATAGATCCAGCTACTGCTTCCCTCCCTCTATTCTGACATTCACTCCAGATGTCTTCTATACTAGATATTGCACATTTATATGGATACAATTAGAGGCCATAAAGCCTATCTTTGAATATTGCTAATGGTAATATTTAATGGAGTTAATAGATGAGGATTGCAGGCTAGTATCAAGAATTAGATGGAAGAATACCGTGCAAAAGTTATACATATCTAAGTTGATGGAGCCTGACTGTTTGCTCTAGAGTATTTAAACAATTAACTGAGTTAATCAACTAGTCCTTGAATCTTTAGTGTTTATCAAGGACAAAGGAAGCACAAATGAATGAATAACGATAATTTATAGGGTTTTTTTGAGAAACATTAAGGGTTAAAAATGGCCAATATGGTAAGCCAAGAGGAAACTGTGTTAAGTAAATGTCATCTATTTCTTTGATAGGATAACTAGTAGATAAAGGGAAAATAGTAAATTATATACTTGCAGGTTTTTGTTGTTTTCATGATGTTTTCTGTATCGTATTTATATTGCTACCTTTGCATTAAATAACACCTATTCATTCAGTTAGTATATGAAGAGCTATATTTAACCTTTAGTGCCTTAGTAATCTTGACATATTCTTCCTTTACTGTTGATTTCATAGAATTAGTTCACAGCATTAAGCTCTTTGTCTTGTACCACTGTAATCTGTGGTAAGCAAAATCATTGGCCAAAAAACCTCCCATTGAACCAAAAATGGCATTCACATGTTTAGAAAATTGAACTGGCATTGTCTGAATGAAATTAGCAGGAGAAAATGTGAAGCTCATGAGCGTTAAAAGAAAAAAAAAAAAAAAAAAAGGAAAAAGCTCACACTTATGGAGGAGCTTGTATTCCCTCCAAGGGAAGGTGACTTGCTTGACACCACAGTGTTGCTGAAAGTTATAAAACTGCTTGAGTGCTAGACTAAAACAGGGAGAGATCACCAAGTATCTTTTGAGAAACAGAAAAATGACACCCTACAAGCAAAGCTTGTCTATTAGCCAGATTAATCTCAGTTCAGTGGTAACAATTCAGAAGGACCAAAATAGCACAGAGGATAATGCAGAGAAACCAGATAGAGTGTCTGGTAATGACAAGAAAGCAGCACCTGGGATTTCACACCTCCTGCCTTAATGCTCAACCTCTGTAAGGCCCTATAGATCACCTTCTCTTTTGGATCCTAATTGTGGGCACCAGTACAAGAGTAAGGAAACCTATCCATGGAAGCTTGGAAGATATAAATGGACCTGCATAGGTGTCTCTGGATGTGTGTTAACGTATAAACCACTTACAGCAGTGGTTTAAACAGCCAGTTACAACTGGAAGGCTGTTTGGGAAGATGTCATCTCTACTGTCATCTCTATCTTTGTTTCCAACTAGTAGCAAAGGTCAGACGATAAGAATGTGAGTGCATGTCAGGTCAAAGTCAAAAGAGTGAGAGTAAATCATCACCTTCATAACCACCTCCATAAGGGTACTGAAGAACAGACATGATTCACAGCCCACAGTGGTTTAGAAAGCTACCACATTTCAAATGTACGAGTATCAGGGTGTTATGTAATCTTCAAGGATATGAATTATTAACAAATATCAGCTTGTTATTTAGTATATAACCTTAGGAAACATTAATTTAAGTATGGGCTTGATGAACTTTGAACTGTTACATAAAACCAGCTTGGCTGAAAATCATTTAGCTTTATGGATAGATTCCAACTGCTGAAAAACAAACAACCTGAGCGATCGATGTCTCTCATGTTCTGCCTGGTCTCTAACTGTGGCTTGAGAAGCATGCGTCCACTACTGTAACTATACACTGTCTTAGAGCATATGAAACGTGCAAAGATGCCCATATTGAAGCAAATGTATCCTGTCCTAGATGCTTCCAATAATAATTTCTGAAGTGCAATTCAGTTGACCCAATTTAGATACACGCCTTCAGATTCAATTAAATAGCTTTAAAATACGAGTATCTCATTATAAGCGAAACACAGATGACTATTGCAAATGTAGCTACAGTACAGTTAATAGAGTCTAGGGATCTTTTCAGCTGACCAGATGTAGTGTCTGCTTTAGGATGTGACAAATAAAGACTCAGCTCAGTAGCCTTTATGTAGACTTCTAGTTCTCTCTGACATTCCATAGAATATCTGAATTATCCCTATGCTTTTCTGAAGTGCCAGCTTGAAATTTAGATGCAGTCCCCTAGAGTGTGTAAAAAGAATTGAGTTCAGAACACTGGACCAAATATCTTGTGTCCTTTTTACCACAAGCTGTTAGAATAAGTAATATATTTTTTTCTCAGTTTTTATTAATCACATAGAAGTCATGAGTAAGGTTATTATTAATCTTGTAATTTATTATCTATGTTATGAAATAGAGAGAGTACCAAATGAATGGTGAACTGTAATACCGGCCAATGCAACACAAATAGCAGGCTAAAAAATATATTGTGTAAATCCCTATTTTTATTATGTCCTGTGGTAGTGACAGGGGACACAAAATGGAGCAATATGCAAACAGCTTTTATTTGTAAGAGTAGTAGGAAGAGGGGGCTCCCTGGAGAAGTTATGTTTGACATGCATGATCATAGGTTTGGTTTTGGTAGCAACAGTACACTTTGGTGAGTATTCTCAGAGATTTAAAAGTTATTTGTGGAGTTGTTACCTTTCAATAGTTTCTGAAGAGAGGGGCTCAGTAAGCCTCTCCTTTTATCTGGAGGATGGCACGGTACTTGTCCTGGTTTAAAATTGTGTATTATATCCTCTGACCAATTTTCTTGTTACAGATAATTTTCAAGAAATCAAACTGATGTTCAAGCTGTATACTTTTGGTTGGTTTTACTTGACATATGCTCTTTTGTTTTCTTCTATCATTATTGGCTGTCAGGTTTTTAGGAGGGGGCATAGTTTTTTTCTGTGGGATTTTTGTTTTGTTTCGTTCTGGATTTTTTTGAGGGGGGATCTGTCTTTAATATTTATATTTTATTAATGGAATTAACACATGCCTCATATTCAAAAGCAGCAGTTACCTGACAGAGTTGTCTGTAGGGTTTTTTTTTCAGACCACATGTATATTAAGCAAAACAACAAATTCAGTACACAATGATGTTGAGACTATTGCTTTTGGTTACTTAAAGTATAGCTCTACCAGTAAATAGTGGTATGTGTCTTTCACATACTGATATATCATTAAAGACTATGTTCATACAAAATTTGGTCTGCTGATGTTATATGTTCATAGTCTCTATAGAGGTGATGTGAGGTTGAAAATCCTCTGTACTTTTTGTCCTGACACAGAAACCTGATTTGCTAAAAAAAAAAAAAAAAGAAGACTAATCTGTAACCACTGGAGCCAAAAGACTGCAAGTTTCAGACAAATTTAAATGTGTAGATTATTGTCCTAACTACAGTTTTTTTCCTTTTTATTACTGTTAAATTGCTGATATATTGTCATTACTATTCAATATTATTTTAAATAGACTGAGAACAAAGTGGTACAAGAATTGTGAAAAAATTTTAAAAAGCTGTCTTTAGCTTTTATAAGATTTTTTTTTTTTTTTTATATTAGCTCCTTCCACCAAATCTACCAGTTACTTTTGGACTGATACAACTTCAAGTATTCCAGTGTCACTCCAGCAAGATTATCAGAATGTCTCTCTGCTCATAGTCTGTGTTTTAGGGTATGATTTTTACTTTTTTCATTATGAACATATTTCATTGTACCTCTTCGTACCATTGGTCATATCTTTTGCTTTCATGCTTTCAAAATTTGCTGTATGCTTGTCATGGAAGGCAGCATTTAATAAGTAAATAAATAAACAAACAAACAAATAAATAAATAAGAGTCTTATATTTCTTATCATTTTCATAATTAAGATTAATAATCAAAGGAAAACAAGTTCTTTTGTTCAATTCTTGGCTACATACTTTCTCAGATTCAAATTCCTTCTCATTTTGTTTCTGTGGACTTTCTAACTGCTTATGATTCATTTAAGTCTCTCCACATTAGTTTTTCACAAAGAATTTAGATACCATTCCTTATTAAATAAATAACACACTGAAATAATCTGTCAGTTGTTACCCAGGTTGCTCTGAATGACATTGGATCTTGTTCACTGGATACTTGGTGTATTAAAATCAGTATTAACTCTATAGTCTTAATTTTGAAACTGGAAAATATGCATCTTGAAATAAATAATGTCAGACATGATCAGCAGGTTTTTTGAAAACAAATTGACGTAGGGTTCTGCCAACAAGAACTGTTGCAATGGTATATTTTATGTCTGAGAAATTTTTATTTTTAAATGGTCTTAGTTATTTTCTTAGTCCCTGGTTTTGTATTTTGCTACCTTTTTGTAATGCTTCAAGTTTTTTACTTCCTCTTTAAAAAAAAA
>NW_020799091.1:47574570-47599795 GCF_003259725.1 Athene cunicularia
AGAATTTAGATACCATTCCTTATTAAATAAATAACACACTGAAATAATCTGTCAGTTGTTACCCAGGTTGCTCTGAATGACATTGGATCTTGTTCACTGGATACTTGGTGTATTAAAATCAGTATTAACTGTGTATTAAAATCAGTATTAACTCTATAGTCTTAATTTTGAAACTGGAAAATATGCATCTTGAAATAAATAATGTCAGACATGATCAGCAGGTTTTTTGAAAACAAATTGACGTAGGGTTCTGCCAACAAGAACTGTTGCAATGGTATATTTTATGTCTGAGAAATTTTTATTTTTAAATGGTCTTAGTTATTTTCTTAGTCCCTGGTTTTGTATTTTGCTACCTTTTTGTAATGCTTCAAGTTTTTTACTTCCTCTTTAAAAAAAAAATTTAAGTTTATTAAGATCATCTTCTAAGCATGCTAGGAATTACCCAAACACTTCTAATATTGTGTTCTTTATAAAATGTATAATTAAATTCACTGCCCCATCACTCAATTCACTAATGAAAATACCAAGTAAACTAAGACTCAGAACATGTTCTAATTAGACAACTAACTACTTAAGTGCATGTGTAACACCTTGTGAAACACAAACTCTGAACACACCTTTAAAATTTCAGTGTTCATAACTTTTAATTTCCCTTGGGAAATAAAAAAAAAAAAAAAAAGGGTCAAGGTAACAGAGACATGGCATAATACAAGAACAATTCAAGGGTTCTTTTACAATATCCTGTATCATCAGGAGAATGACCCTTAACTCCAAGGCAGCAAGGAGAGATAGAACAACCTCCTCTGTTACAGACAGGAAAGTGATCTCAGGGTTGTAGAGGGTTGTGAAGACCAAATTTCCTTATTCTTAAATAAAGTATGAGTTATAGTGACATGGAGATAGCAGGGTGAATGAAAAATATTCTAGGGTCATGTGCGTGCTTCTGTCTGTAGAACAAGACAATGCAAATTAAATCATAACTCAGCAATGCAGAAAGTACAGTCTTCCCTTTCCCAGTAAACATGACTCCTTTTGTTCCAAGTACAAGAAGCATACAGAACCTACAGGAATTCATGCTGTTGAAAGGACACCCTGGACTTCATGGCTGTTTTCTCCTTCTTTTTTAAAAATAACAATATGGTAGTCAATAACTGTAATGGATATTTGATGTAACAAAAATAAAACATAATAAATTCTACATACATTTCTTAGCAAGTAAGCAGGAGACTTGATTTGTTACTGTTGTTGATTTTTACTAAAGAAAACTTTTCAACTTTCCCTAGCTTTTTAGTATTCTTAATCATGTTAATAATGTATTTATACTGTTGCTTTTTAGTGTTGTTAATCTCCCTCTCCAATGTGATCAGGAATTTTCATTATCACCTGTGCCTTGTAAATCTGAAATAATATCACAC
Source organism: Athene cunicularia (assembly GCF_003259725.1). Taxonomy (NCBI): domain Eukaryota; kingdom Metazoa; phylum Chordata; class Aves; order Strigiformes; family Strigidae; genus Athene; species Athene cunicularia. The sequence continues at coordinate 47,575,986 of NW_020799091.1, forward strand.
ATGTATATATCCACGTAAGTTCAACATACACAATATATATTTTAGTTAAGAATTGGTAATTTTACAGTGCAAATATGATTGTATTCTGCTTACTCTAAAATGTTCAGAGGTAAAAAATGTTGATACTTGTTTGGCTTTCTAATCGCTCTATTAGAAATATTTTTAACAGTATTCTAAGTATAAATAATGTATTTCCAAAAATATGTTTAGATTTTGTAAGAACTTCCATAACAAATGTTGTTTAACTTTTTTCTTAACTTTCTTGATATTCACAGTAAAATATTGGCCTTTCTGCTACCAGTAGGATTTCATTTTATGATCATTATTGGTTATGGTATCTACTTATGATAGAGGAGTTATATGAGCTTTCTGTTAGCAAAGTTAAACAGCTAGATGGCTTTGTTGTTTTTTTTTTTTAATCAAGTAAGCAAATTCCAGTGAAATAAAGCAAATTCTTAATGTAATATCTATTTAGTTTTGCAGATGAAGACTCCTTAGGATATAAGACAGAGGCTGCACTTCAATCCTGAGCTACATTGTGGTGTTGTTTTTTGGTTTTTTTTTCTTTGCTTTTAAACATCTGCATGTAGATGTGTCATGTAACACAAAATAACTTTTTCTGCTTTTTAGGCATCATATGTATTTCATCCTTATTCTTGTGAAATGCACATCAGTGGAAACTAACAACAACCAAAACTTCATGAAAGATGTTAAATATCTGATATGATCAGACCACTACCTATCATAGCAAGGAACAACATGGGCAATGCTCTTAGAGCTCATCTATCAAGCTCTTCTCCCTCTATGGATTTGTCAAGGCTAGAGTTTTAAATTATTTCAGCTTAATTGATTGCCAATTAAATTAAGTTAAATAATAGAGCTGTAAATCATGGTCTAGGCATTTTACAAATGTTTGTTCTAGTGGTATTTTTGTTATTATTTTCCCAGGAATGGGTAAAATATCTCAATAACATTTTTAAAGTGGGACTGAAATTACTGGTTCAAATATACGGTATTTTGCATCTGTATGCGTCCTATGAAGCTCCCCTGACATTACCACCACAGGTTGCAGGGGAGCTCTGCACCTCCCTCCTCCCCGCCAGCACTGTCGCCTTCCTCCCATTGACCTCAGTGTTCACACAGATGTTCTTACAACCTCTCCCAGGTCCCCCTTCTTAAATACGTTTTCACAGAGGTGCAGCCACCATCGCTAACTGGCTCAGCTTTGGCCAGAGGTGGGTCTGACTTGGAGCTGGGGAAGATTCAAGAAGCCTCTCACAGGGGGCCACCTCCCTGTAGCCCACTCCCCTGCTACCAAAAACTCCTGCCCCTAACTCAAAGCCAGGACATTTTCACAAAAAGTGAATGAGAATATATATGATTATGTGACAAAGGTCATGAAAATGCCTTATTTTAATCAGAACATGTGTCTCAACAAGGCTTTCTTAACAGACTGCAAGGGTCTCTCTTCACCTTTTCAGAAATCTCATAACTACAGCAGAAAGTCAAGATGCACAGCAGAAAAGTCTGAGAGGTAGGCAACACAAAATGGAACCACAAGATGCAGTCAATAAACAGCTTTCAATATAAAGATATACAAATAATTCCTATAGGAGGTTTGAAACAGGCTCCTAATTGTTGAATTGAAAACAGAATCACAAATGGTAAATCAATAGTTCAGAGGTAGAGGGGGAATGAACAAGCTAGGAAATGTGTATTTGTTACCTGCTAAGCAAGAATCATCCTTGTTAGTTTAAGTAATCACCTACAACGCATAGGTAGCTTTTAGAATTATATCTCTCCAGCTGATAAACTTTAAATGCTCTGGTCTGTGATATGATTAAATTGGGCAGCATTTTGAACCTCCTTATTATGAAGCTGAGATCCTGTAACAGGCTGTTCCTGACTCTAAGTAACTTAGTGTTTTAAGCAGTTTTGGTTTTATAAGAGATACGGTATTATGGGCAGTAGGTAACGTTACTGAAGAGTTTCTTCCAGAGCCATTCCAGTTTGCATGGCAATTATATTACTAAGGTGTCAACGGTAGGAAAAACATAATAAAAACAATGTAGAAGACTGAAAATATATTAAATAATTGAAAATATTTTAGCAGCTGTTATTTTAACATGTGAAACTACTAGATTTATTTAGTAAATGTGGCATGTATTTTAAAACGAAGATATTTGCAATTATAGTGGATTTTTTTTGTTGATGTTTTTATTTAATTTTATAGAATTGGCATCTAACTGAATAATGTCAGAAGAAACAACCATCTGATATCTTCCATGCTGTATGTTAGTATTACTGAGATGATTTTATATATATATATATATATATATATGTTCTGGAAGATAGAATTTTCTGTAATTCTCTCATCTTGGTAGCAGTACAGCAGCTTATGTTAAACAGAGTTTTGGTTTTAACTATGTTCAAAAAGTAGGAATAAAAGCAATTTTTATTTTTTTTTTCACTAGCAGTTTATCAGAAGAAGTCTACACAGCTGTAGGTCAGCCAAACCAAATTGTTATACAAGCATCTTATAATCCACTTGTAATGTGAAAAACAGAACAAAATACAGCTTTTTCCTTTAATATCAAGCTATAAAAGTACAAAGCTGTTCATTAAATATCAGCTTCTAAATGTTTTTGTCTTTTTTTTAAAAATGTGCCACAGCACTTGTTTACTGAAAAAAATGTTATTTTTAAAGTAACGTGTAGATAGGGAAGTTACTCCTTTCAAGATCTTCTGCAGTGACATCCAAGTGCTTTGAAGTGAAATTAAATTATGCCTCTGAATATTAATTAAGTCTTTGCAAACATTCTGACAGGAATCAGTAATGTCAATGCATTATGAATAAGTAATTACAAACACCTGTGCTATGTGATTTTTAACATGTTATTTATAAACCCCCCTTCTTTTAAGGTGTGACATTTCTTCTCCATATGAGCGAGCTAGAATTAGCCTGATGACCTTGAGAAGGATAACTGCTTTAAAATAATTATGCTATATTCATAATGCAGTCCATAAATTTAATGGCTTTCCCATGAGATAGCCAAGAATGCTGATATTCTTACAGAACAGGAACAGAATAGAATAGAATAGAATAGAATAGAATAGAATAGAATAGAATAGAATAGAATAGAATAGAATAGAATAGAATAGAATAAATAGAATAGAATAGAATAGAATAGAATTTTCAGTTGGAAGTGACCTACACAATCATAGAGCCTAACTGTCTAACCACTTTAGGGCTGACCAAAAGTTAAAGCATGTTATTAAGTCCAAATGCCTTTTAAACACTGACATTGATCACCTCTCTAGGAAGCCTGTTCTGGTGTTTGACCACCCTTTCAGTAAAAAACTGCTTCCTAATGCCCAGTCTGATCCTCCCTGGTGCAGCTCTGAATCGTTCCCACGTATCCTGTTAGTGGATACCAGGGAGAAGAGCTCAGCACCTCCCTCTCCACTTTCCCCTCCTCAGGAAGCTGCAGACAGCAATGAGGTCACCCCTCAGCCTCCTTATCTCCAAACTAGACAAGCACAGAGCCCTCAGCCACTCCTCACTGGACATGCCTTCCAGCCCTTTCGCCAGCTTTGTTGCCCTTCTCTGGACACATTCAAGGACCTTCACATCCTACTTAAATTGTGGGGGCCACAGTAGTTGAGGCTGCACCAATGCTGAATACTTTGGGATAATTTTTACAACAGATAGATTTTGTCTTCTCCTACATTCAGGCTTTATCCAGAAGACTAGGATTTACCACAATTATAGTTGCTGCCTATTTAATCTTCTATACAATTTTCATCTCTGTATTCTGCTATCTACTCTTAAAACCCATTTTCATTTATTTTATTTCTATTATTTTAGTAATATGTGACAAACAGTGGTATTATAAACAAAACTGGAGCCTGTAATGCCCCTTCTAACCTCAAAAGTTCACCCAGATTTCTTACAATCTGGTCATAATTTAGTAGGAGAAATCTGATGTTTGGAAAACTGTTAAATTTTGTTTAATATTAAGATGCTTTCATTTGGAACACCACTGTCTGTTGTTCTTGGTGCATTTTTAAAGCATGTTCCATAGGGCATATTTTGTTTGTAATATGGGCAACATGTTAAATTTTCCCCTTTTAGTGGATGATAGAATTCAACAGGAAACTTTTTCTGTAAGAATACTAAGTTCTTAAAAAAAACCAAACCAGCCAGAAACACTGGTTAGTTCAGAAATGTCAATATAGTAATCAATTCTTTAATTCTCTCTTTGACTTTGCTTGTTACTTCTGTTTATTTGCTTTTTAAAAAAAACTATTTTTACTTTAAAATGTGTATATATATTTATGATTATTAAAATTATTATAACTATTATTAAATAATTTAACTTTAAAATTTATATTATTTATTTAAAAAAAACACCAAAGAAGCAGTATTTATACTGTGTACAGTAATCATAGCACATATAATAAAACGGATTTAATTTGGAATTTACAGAGCAAGAAAGTAAGAGCAAGTAAGTGTACTGAATTTTTAAATGTACAAAAATGACCCAATATGAACCCAAAAGTGAAGAAAACTGTTCATTTCCATCATCTTCTTCCTGCTCAATAACTTCTGTTACACTGAAAATCTTATTCTAATAGAAGAGAACATACCCTTTTTTATTAGTCTGATTAATATTTAACAGATTAACTACAAAAATTACTTAATCAGCACACAAAAGTCTCATTAGTATTACAATTAGAATTGTTAGATATGATTTTCCTATTATCTACCCATTCTTGGTGGCATGCTCCCCCTTTCAATGGTCCTTTGTCTTAATGTTGACCCCCTGGTGACCCTCAAGAAGAAAGTGGCACTGTTACAACAAGCCATTATCACCCCATGGTCCCTCCTGGGAGGAGCCCAAGGGTTTTGGGGGACAAAATGGTGCCTGAGGTGCAGTGAGCTGCTTCCCAGACCATCAGTACCCAATTTGTATTGCTTCAGGAAGGTCTTCTTTCCCAGGGGCAGGGCATTGTTTTAATTTAATGACGTCCCTGTTGGTCCATTCCTGCTACCTCTCCAGGTCTCTCTGAATGGTCACCATGTCATCTAGTGTTACCAACTAGTACCCCCAAAATTCGAAGTCTTCTTCAAACTTGATAAAGGTGCACTCTGTATTTTTGTCCAGGTCAATGACAAAGGTGTTAAACAGGAGATGTTCCAGGACAGACTCATGCAGCAGTCCTTTTTACTGTAGGTGGAGTACAACTCATTAATCACTATCATTTGAGCCTTATAATTCAAACCATTTTTTACCCATCTGGCTGCAAAACCAAGCAGACCATAATGTCCTAACTTGGGTAACAGAGTTCTGTGGGAGGTAGTGTTGCAAAAGTCAAGGAGCTATTTATTAATGTCAATGTAGCTAATGGTATTCATTTTAACACTTAATGAGGACCTGCTTAGCAATCCCTAAAAATGCCATGAAATCAATGTTTACAATGACGATATATCGGTGTTTGGTATACTGCGGGGGTGGGGGGTGGGGGAAGAAAAATTTAAAACCCCCCAAAACATACATACAAGAAGAGATTAATTGGTTTGACTGGGCAATATAGAATTTCTTTTGAGGTAAAGTTACAGATTCATATTACTTCCAATAAAAAGTGTACTGAAACAAGTTAGATAAATTGTGTAACAGGGTTAACTAAATGTAATATATATCTTTTTGCTGTTGCACCATATATTTCAGGGGTTGCTTCATCCAAGGCTTTAATTAGGTTTAGTTTCCTACAAGAGGAAGATTTTTTTTCTTTTAAATGACATTCTATCAGGGATATGTAATTTTTAAAAATTTATCTATTTATTTTAAATTTAGTAGATCCCACTGAAATTGCATCTAGAAATAATACACAGCAAAAGGTCTCTGAAAGTGTCACACCAGGACATTTTGGCATCTTTACATATATATATATATGTATGTATATATATATATATATATATATATATATAAACTATATCAACGTAATTTTTTTCTTTGCATTTAATACAATAACTAGAAAAAGCAAAACCATGCCAGCTTGCAAAGAAGGTAATTTTGTCTAGTTAAAGGGAACCCCACCTGCTTAAATTGTTCCTGGGAAAAAGAGCTACAGTCTTGGAGTCAATGAGAAAAATCACAAACAAAAGAGTGTGTGCACAGATGATGTGATTCTCTAACCTTGTGTTTAGAGCATAGGGGGGAAAAAAAGAGAGGGACAAATCCATCTGTAGCTTGCTCTTAGGATTTCCTTTTGTCTTTGTTGCTGTGGCAAGTACCCTGAACACTTCTTTTGCACCAGTTTCTTAACCTTTAGGGTATACAGCCACCCCTAGGTGTTCATTTTCCCTGTTTTTTTCTCCCCAGTTTAGGTAGTTGTAGCGGTGGTAGTAGTTCTATATAACAGCATAATCTCAGAGAGATAGATAAAAAATTACCATCTTCACACCACACCTTTCCCAAAATGTACTCAGAAACCTAGTAGTAAAGGCATTGCACTTTTGACCTGCTACATGAGAGGAAACTAAACCTGTACCTCATATATTTTAGAAGTGTTTTACTGATAAGATTGTTATATTCCCGAATGACACTGTAAGAAGATGGGGGTAATTACAATGACATTTTGTGGAGAAATTAATCTTGTTAGGGGACATAAAACATAACTCAAGAAAGTCTTCCTAATTAAGCCCTTCAGTGGCTTTACACTTAATTCTTGCATCCAAATAAAGCATTAGAATATGGTGCTAAATAATTTAGCATTATAAAAAGGAGCAATTCAGGATATGTGCAGAGAAAGAACTCTGCTTGCAGAAAACTCAACTGCAAAAGAAATTTTAAAAAATTTTAAAACCCTGGCAGCACCAGGGTTTTTAATTGTCTCAGATTTATGATACAATTGTAGTGCTAATAAATGATACAATTGCTAATAAATGAAATAACTGTAGTGCTAATAAAAAAGGCACATACACTGCTCCATGGCCTTGAAGCCAAATGATACTGATTCACACCCTCTGAAAGAAGGACTAAACCACTGTATAAAACCTGACTTGAGGAAAGCTAGTTGGTAAGATTCAGGACAGGGAGCACCCTAAAGGTAAAGTTGTGCAGATGACTTGGATCCAATGTCTGAATATTCTTTCTCCTTTCTTTCATTTAGCATTGTAGCTATAACCATTGATACCTTTAGGTATCAACGATTCATTTGATTATTTAATTATGATTTAGTAGTGTAGGTAGTTCTGTATATACCTGAAAGACCTATTTCTTCACAGTCCTGTGTAATTAATAAGCCATGAGCCTTACTGCATATTTTGGTCTACTGCAACTTTCCCTGCAGAGCTTGATTTCTCGGTTAAGAATGCAGGAGCTTGTTCTTTCAGCTTTAAAATCACTTTATTCTCGTTTTAGTATGCTGGGTACAGTTACATGAAGCAGTTACTTGAGACTACACAGTAAAGAAACAAATTTCACCCGATTTATACTAAGGAAATGTAGGAGTATATGTAATTATTTAATATTCTATCTTCAGTGCATTAGGCATGTTGATTACCAAGTTCTTTACATACTGACACATATTTCTGTGAAAAACTAGGATGAAGTGCAGCCATTCTCATCCAGTCAAACTTTCTACAGTTTTAAGTGTCTACATAGGATGAAATGTGGTAGAATTTTAGCCCCAAATGTCTAGTACATAAAATAGATTCCTATTTAATCCGTACTTTTCCTTCCTTATGTTCTCTTTTAATGATTCATATACCCTCTAATGCTTGAAACACAGGAATAAAAAAATATCATGCAGTTACTGTTTTCTGTATCAGTCACACTTAGTGTAGTTCTCTCCTTAAAGAACACACACAAATGAGCGTACTGCTAAATTTGCTAGTAAATCTCACACAGTCTGTTAGTAGTTGCGCATACAAGAAAACACCGTGGGTTGGTTGTTGATTTTTTTTACTGCGAGGATGGTCAAACACTGGAACATGTTGCCTAGAAATGTTGTGCAGTCTTCATCCTTGGAGATATTAAAAATTTGTCTGGACATAGCTCTAGGTCACCCTGCTTAAGCAGGTTGAACCAGATGACCTCCGGAGTTCCCTTCCAACCTCAACCATTCTGTTGTATTGTGATTCTGTAGATTTACGTGTTTTGTCTATGTCCGTAGGATGTATAAGATATGTGTGTGTTTAACTAAGTTGTCTCGTGTGCACTGCTTTGCATTTATTAATTCTTTTTCATTGTTTTTAAATATTTTTTTGCCACAACATTAGTCTTAAGTTGTCACAGGTTCCTGTTTCTGGATCTGTTGAAAGGTATCTTGTCTATTCGTATTGGCTACTCTTTTTCATGTCCAATGTAACTTCATACATTGTCATACTAAGATTTCCTTATGAAACTTTTTTTTTTTTTTAAAAAAAATCTCTAGATATGTTTTTTTTCAGGAATCACACTATAGTGGTTTTTTTTTTTTTCTTTTCATCAATTAATTCTCTAAAATAAAACCTGGAGTTGGTGACTTTGTGGTTTGTTGTTGTTGTTGTTGTTTTTTTTTTTTTTACTTTAGAAAATTTAATTTATAAAGATTGTTTGTAACCTAATTTATCATTTTTCCCCTCACTATTCTACAGATGAGGAGGTTTGGATTTTTTATGCAGTGGTTTTATTCTTCTGTCATGCCAACCTGCTATTTCTGGTCATTCTCCTGCTTTGCTCCTTGTGTTGTGAAACTGAGGAAGTTCTGATACAGAAACTCCTCTTTCATATAGTTGAGTAACTGTAAGATCCTGGGATGGAGTTTTCCAGTGCTTCAATTGCAGGCTCATTAAAAATTTAAGGGTTAGAGTTTTCTGATCTTTTAAAACCATTACTGTGTACATACACATACCTACAGACACACACACACACACACACTCTTATGTCTGAAACCCATCAGCATTGTAACATAATATGTTTTTCAGTGTGAAAATAGGTCTGTTAGCAATCAACCTTGATATATATACAAGCAAGGAAGCAGAGAGCATGAAGATATGGGTCAATACGTAATTGTTAAATACTGTGTGCAATGTGGTAAGGCTTTTTTTTGAGAGGCCTGAAGGAAGTTGTCACACAGGACCAGAATCAGAATATCAACTATAGATGAGATAGGATATTATCAGGTGTTAAAAATGACATTAATCACCTTTGTTGAAAAAACCTATTTCAGTCCACATTTTATGAATTAAAAACAATCAATAAAAATGATGGTTTACTTTGATCTGGTTATTTAATTAAAAATATCTTACGTTCAGCAAGCTGTTAAGACCTGCTAGACAAGATTCCAAAGGATTGTTTGGAACTGCAGATGAGCTTCCTTACTGAAGCTTCTGCTCCTGTGGTGACAACTGTCAAACAACTTTAGACATCTAAGACAATTCAGTTGCTTAGACAGTCTTCTACTGTCATTCCAAAGGTCCTAAGGTATACAGCACAGGAGTGGCTTATAATAAAGTAGTTCTATACAGTCTCAGACCTCTCTGGAGTAGCATGTGGAGGCCATGAGAAATAACCTTGGGTGCATTTGATGACACTGCATACTTCTTTTTAAGAAAGCTCGTGTTTGTCCTTAGGCATCTATAAAAGGTGGAGTACCTGTAGAGAATGATTCAATTAATCCAAAGATGTTTTTTCAGGGCTTGAAATAAATAAGACAAATGCCATCATGAATGCCTTTCCCATGGAAATCCTTATGCTCCCAGGAAGAGTAAACTGTATTTTTCTACAGTATTGTTTGCCTAAAGTTTGAAGGTATATGGAGAAATTAATGTATCTATTATAGACTCTTTCATAAAAATGTGTATGAGTAACATACATAAATTCTGTTGCATTTGACAATAAAATAGCTTTTACATTTCCCCCCTCCTGTTTTTTTTTTTTTTTAATTGTTTGTTGGTTTTTTTTTTTTTTAACCCTTCTCTGACAAAAGGAGACATTTAATCTCCAGTTTTGGCCTTATTTTCAATGACAGCCATCACAGAGATACTGTGTTTACACAGATTTGGAAAGCACATTGATTCTCAAATATTCCAGTAGATATTTGGTTGGATCAAATTTTCAGTGCCCACAGAGGAGATGTTCACATCTGAGATTCTCACTTGAACTCTTTCATAATTATAGACATAGTCATTCCTGGGCTTGATTCCATATTAAGACAAGCATATGCCAAAGAACCGTAGAAGACTTCTTCAGATGTGAATGTGTGACTTGCTTGAGTGAAATGGCTTACTTTGTGATATTTCCTACACTATTCTTTCAATGATTTTTGCACAATACAATATAAACCTATTACAAACCTATAGCTGTAGCTTCTCTGTGTAATTTCTTTTTCAGTACTTCATCTGAATAAATGCTTAGCTTTTCACTTTTATCCCTACTTGTGGAAATCAAATTGTTGGCAACACTATTCTTCACTGGAAATTAAGGTAATTTGGTGTACTGGGCATTTCTATCGTCTTTCTAAATGTCTTCTGTGCTCTTTGCTCTAACTATGCTAACTATGATATTCTCAGGTTCAGTTGTTCTAATTAAGCCCTAAACTTTAGTGTGTAGCACCCTTTGGAAAACAAAACATATTTTGATCAACATCTGCATCAGCCATTCATCTCTTACTTCAGCAGTTGATGCTTTTCACAATATTTTTAAGGGAGCCTATCTGATTTTGAAAACAGTTCTTTAGTAGTGTTTTCATTCTATTTCCCTCCTTATTTCTTCAACTGAACTTGTCATTAAAGACCCATGGTCTATGGATGATCCTTGCCTATTTACCTGACTTTTATAATAGAAAATGAGCATTCTTCTATTTTTTTCATTAAATTTGTGAAACTTAAGAGCCTTTCTGAACCAGGATTCAGGTACACATGCCATTAAGGATGGTCCTTATGCTTGAAGATCCCCAGAAGCTTTATCGAGAAGCTTTCAAACACCATTTTCTCCAGTAAATTTGAGTTTAGTAAGAATGTCTAAATTTATCAAGACTAATTTTCACAATCACTTTCTCTTTTTGTCTTAAATCACTGCAAAGTAATGTGTACACATACATATTTGGTTTGTAACTGTTAAGCCAAAACCTAATTGTAGAAGAGTCTAATTGCTTTTTTTTTTTTTTTTTTTTTTTTTTTTTTTTTTCATCAGTAATACCATTTACCTAAATATAGGCACTCAATACAATTGGATATTCAGTGATATCTGTGATATTTTCAAAGAACTAACTAATCTAACAAAGAACTTAAAAAGTAACAGCACACTACTACATAGTCAGGTGGACACTATTAAAGACACTACACCATGTGTGATTTGACACACAGCTTGTACTCCAAATCGGACCGAAACTCTGGATTATGACACATAAATTCAGGTGTTTTCTTAAGTGTATATTCTTAATAAAGACAGGGAGTAATTAAAATGATCAATTACTATGAGCCTTATTTATCAGCCAAAACATTAATATCTAGCAGTATTTGATTTTAAATGGAAGCTTAAACACCTTGTATGTATAATCTAGATAAATGTGACTGAACTGTCAGTTGCATCTCCGTGGTGATACCACTCCCCCCCTCTCTTGGGCCACTCTGTGCTTTGTGTGATTCCTTGCCCTGGGCCACATGCCAATGCAAGATTGGTTGGGAAAGGTAGTGGACCAGAGCATTAAGGCACTTCCTCAGCACACCTGGTACCTACCTTTGTTACTCCTTGGGAATGGACCACATACCAACTTAAAATTATTTGGGAAAGGCAGTGGACCCTTAGCACACTTGGCTCCTGCCTCCCCTACCCCTTAGGAACAGTAATTACAGTCACCTCCTGACAGCTTAGTACATCTGTACATGTGCCATAACACAAAGGAGGTGATACAAGAACTTCAAGATTTACCAAGTTCTGGGACTGCACAACTGGTGGAAAGTGCCAGAATATTTTGTCACCTAAGCTGGGCTGAAATAGAAAAGTACCTGATGAAAGTCAGTTATCTCAGACCCTATAAGTAGCTACTCTTTGTGAGACCCTTTGAGTTCTCCTGGATTGCACAGAGTTGTGACCAGCATATCCCCTGAGCTGGGATGCCTCTCAGCCACAGACTCATCAAAGTTTGAAGACTGTCTGTCCACAAAGCTGATGAAAAGCCAGGGTAAGTCAGTCTTCTCAAAGCTCAACTGTTGCCCATTGAGCAATACTTATGCATTGTGAGTATTTGCTCCAAACTCAAGAAGAGAGAAACTTTAGCTATAGACTAGTCTCTTCCAGACGCCTTTTTACCTATCTATGTGCTTGAATATGCACTTTGCCTTTATGAGTGTGGATATTATAAAGTTCACTGGATATCCAACTATTTCCACAACATCTCTGTAGATGTGTTGTATATGTTTATACAAATATAAAAATACTTTTTAAAAAGTTTATTTATTTAGAATACCTTGTGAATTAGTGTGAATCTTGTCATTCTTGAATCTGTAATCATGTCACTATTTTAATTATAACATATTCTGCCAAATCACCTTGCTAATCTTTAAATTGGTCAATCGTTAAGTGCTGCTAAAATTCAACCTTTGATCTATCTCACACCATTAATAAATCTTAAATTACTACTAAATCATAAGCATGTCAAATACTTTCATTGGTGACAATTTCACCCTACTTCTTCAAACAAGGAAAAATCCCTTAATTTTTTCATAGTTGCCCATTTTTTTGTAAAAAAAAAAAAGAAAATGTAGCAAAACTGTATCAGAAGTGCTCTTGCAGACTAAAGACATTTCCATGTCAAATGTTTCTTTTTGACAAATCGAGTTATTTTGCTCTTTTTATAGGTGGGGGAAGGGGGTGGAAGCTAAATACAAAACTGTCAAAAAGTAAATAATCAATGCAATTTTTAATCTATTTTTTTCTCCCCCTGTAAAGTTAATATCTAAATTCAGAGACAAAAACACTGAGAAAATACTGCAGAATATAAATAAGTGGATAGGTAAATAAATAAATAATAGCTCACTGAATATAAATGGCCATGTTTTTAAAACCTGGTGAATTACTTTGGCAGTCCTCCAGAAAATTACAAAACTAGACAAAAGGGAGCATTAAAACTTGATTTTGAAGGTTAGCCTTTGTTCCACTAAAGTTTTCAGATTCTATGAAGCCATTCTTTTTGGGTATTCTTTTTTTTTTTTTTTTTAATTTCTTATTATCTTCCTTTTAATGAGAAACTTAATTTTAGACATGTTATTTGTTTTCTCTCATTCTCTGTTTAAAACATTGAGAAGAATTAAGAACATACAAGCTAATTGTTTCTGAAATAGTCAATCTCCTAATAGCCAGTCTCCTTGAGGATAGTGTTTTGGTAGTGACCGTGAAAGATTTTTCTTGTATATAATTTTTTCTTGGCTGCTACATTAGAATGCATTAGAGCTTACAATAATGACATGCCTTAAAATACTTTTGTGACAGTCTTTCTGAAAATGACAGTCAATTAAAGATATTTTCCATACTGTCCAGAATTAATTGTAAAAGCGTGAACAAGAGTTTGTTTTAGAATAATTGTCCTCATTTGTTCTAGTGCCCATCCCTCTTAGTGGGTTTTGGGTTTTTGTTGTTTTTGTTTTTTTTTTTTTTTATTTATTTACTAGAAAGCTGTTTCTAACACATAGGTGTAAGATTTAATATTACTTCAGATTTCTTTTTTGTAACATGATCTATTAATATCGGTTCAGATGAACCTCACTTCTTTTTCAGAGACCAATTTCTTGGTCTCTGCAACCTCCTTTGTCAGTAATGTCTACCATTTGCATGTCCATGTATAAATTGTTTCCTTTTATAAATAAAGATTCTTGAGTTACTTCTTAATTTAGTTGACCTTATTCATTTTTATCGGACAGGTAAAAAGAAATTCTAGATATTGCTTAATCTTTATACCATATTTTCCTCTACTATTAAGTTTCTTGGGGATGACACTGAGAGCTTAGATCAATTACCTAATACCTGTGAGACTTCCTGGTGTATCCAAGGCATCCACAAAAGACTCATCTACATTGCACAAGGACTTCAGGCAACCTATGCCCTTCTGAACCAGAAAAAAGTGTAAAGCAGTAGGTGGCTACATGTTGAGAACTGAATCAGCCCTAAATTTTTAATATTGGTCTTAATTTTTGTTAAAATGCTTTGGCTTTGTCATGTTTAATAAAAAGAGCCAAGATTGTAGTACTGCATTTATGATGCTTTTAATTGGCAGTTTACTTCATACTATAGTTTTGAGGTAAAAAAAAAACAAAAAAAAAAACAAAAAAACCCCAAACTTTTGAAAAAATGCAATGTCTTTTGTTGTTCCAAGCAGAATTTCATTATATTCATAGATTTCCCAAACTGTAGTTTAGTTTAATACCTATAGAGCAAAACATCAAGCTTGAAGAATTACTGTTGTCTCCATCTAAACAGTTGAAACTTTCATAACTTCCAGTGGTTCCAGTAGACCATAATCCTTCTGGACAAAAAATCTTTTACTTTCTTGAAAACAATGACAATATGCATTAAAGATAGGCAACGTTGAAATGTATGGATCTACTTAAGATAGATTTATTTGTTTGTTTGTTTGTTTGTTTAAGAAAATACTTTGCTGTTGCAGCTTTCAAAACATTGTAAATGTATACTTTAACAATTTAGAAAGCCATTTGATCATTTCATGTTAGTGGTAGAATTTCCAGAGATACTCAATAAAATAGAGAATATTACAGTCTATAATAGACAGCTATTACTAGATACACACAGTCAAGATCCACCAAACTTTGACAGTGACCTCAGCTGGGGTAGTTTCCTACCGTTAAAATCCAGTTTTTATTTATTTCTGATGAACCTTCTGTGACTTAGTATTTTGAACGAAAATATTTTCAGAGATACAAATGGCAATTAAACTACCTTACTCCCTCAAAAATCTATCAGCTGCTAACTTTCTCTGATGATCTACTATTAATATGGAATGAAGACTGACGGGTTTCAGATAAATATTTCTTTAACTTAATTAGAACCCTGGGCGCAGAGATAGAGCCATAAACGAAATTTAAATGTTATGTTGGAAAGAGACTAGGCATTGTAATGTTTGGTAATGTAATGAATTTTCAAACTTTTAGTCAATGATTACAAGAACTGAATTCACAATGCTGAATTAAGCTTTTAAATTTTTTGCATAGATTATATGGGAGAATTATATGTTAAAAATAAGGTAAAAATAAGCTTCTAAGCCAAAGGGAAATGCTGAAGGAAACTATGTCTGAAAGTGTATCACTCTTAGATTTAGGCACCTCACTTCTGATTGCAGTTAGGTGGCTGTGTGAAGTTGCAATCCATAATACATAGTTCATATTTCCTGTAGAAAAAAAATCAAACCAAAACAAACAAAACCCCCCACAATGGCAGTTATAGTCAGGGAGGTTGTAAATTATTTCACATTTTGCAGGAATGTTCTGAGCCTTTGTAATGAGTTGACCTTGGCTGGCTACCATATGCCTACTAAAACAATCTATCACTTTCTCTCTTCAGGAAGACAGAGGAAGAAAATATGATGAAAATATCATGGTTCAAGATAAGTACAGGGAGATCACCCACCAATTAACATCATGGGCAAAACAGGCTCAACTTGGAGGATATTAATTTAAATTATTGCCAATTAATAACAGAGCAGGTTAGTGAGAAGTAAAAAGAAAACTATACCCACCTTCTCCCACTGTTCCCTTCTCCCCAGGCTCGACTTCACTCCTGACTCCAATCTCCCCCCACCATGAGTGGCACAGAGGGATGGGGAATGGGGGTTACAGTCAGGTCATAACACTTCATCTCTGTCACTCCTTCCTACTCAGACTGTTCCCCTGCTCCAGCATGGGGTCCCTTCAACAGGACACAGCCCTTTACAAACTGCTCCAAAGTGGGTCCTTCACATAAGCTGAAGTTCTACAAGAACTTCTCCAGCATGAGTCCTTTCCACAGCATCTTGTCTTTAAATACTAGACTGCTCTAGCTTGGGTCCCCTGCGGGGTCAGAGGTCCTGCTAGAAAACCTGATCCAGTGTGGGCTCTCCATAGGCTGCACTTGCCTTCAGGACATATCCAGTTCACTGATTTTGGTGTCTGTATAGTCGGTCTGTCACATTTTCTTACTCCCTTACTCCTCTCTCTACCAGCTGCTGCACAGACTTCTTTTGCCCTTTCTTAAGTATGTTATCAGAGAGGTGCCACCAGCATTGCTGATGTGCTCAGCTTTGGCCAGCCATGGGTCTGTCTTGGAGATGGTTGAAATTGGCTCTGCCCTACAAGGGGGGAACTTCTGTTGTTTTTTTCACAGAAGCCACCCCTGCAGCAAAAATTCCAGACAAGAGAAAAGTCTATCTCTGTAGTCTGACAATAAACATAGCTATTAAAAATAGAGACTTAATTCTGTTTCCAGAATTATTATGAGGTGAGGGGTTGCTTCTCTTTGGTTTCATATTCTTTGCTTATCCTGTAGTGTCTCTAATACAAAACAAAGATTAGAGAATTGAGGTTTCCATTAGATTAGATTCCTTCAAATTTGGGAACCAAATCCTTTATTAGAATTGTATTCAAATTTTAAATGTATTTTAGGTTTTTTATTTTCATTAGGGGTATTTATTAATATAATTAAGAAAAATCAATAAAATAATACCATGTCTGTGTATAACAGGAAAACAATGCAATCATACAAGAGACTGTTTGTCTCACAGATTATCAGAAAGATCAAAATTAACAAGATGAATCATTCAGAATTAAATTTACATATAAATTACATTTACAAACAACCATAATAGCAATAACTATAGTTAATTGCATCAATCAGAAAAGACACAACTGTATGTTTAAATAAAATAATGACTACACCTTTAAAACACACCTGGATAATTTTACAACAAAGAACGAACAAGAAAAATCACTTAGAAAAAATGGTAACCAAGAGAACGTGCATTTCTGTCTCACATATTGCTGCATATTGTTCAACCTAGTCTTATACAACTTGTTTGCAAAATTGCAACAAAATTAACTGTTCAAGATTTTGTCTACTAGTTGCATATATATTAATAGACCATGACATCTAAGTATTTAACTTTTTGTTCCTTTATGCATATTTTAATTTGAAAGTTCATAGTCCTGAAAATTCTTAGTAGTGTGCTATTTCTTTCTAAAAAGGCAGTATGGTTCCTTTTTGTGTATTTATGAATGTCTTTTTCATGTGAAATAATATAAAAATGACTTTAATAAATAGATATGTCACTGTGTGTCTATATAATCTGTATTATAATTGTGAATTATAAATTATGAAATGATTATAAAGTAGGATCATTCACTACTCTGTCAATCTCATTCTAATGTGAATATATTATATAGTGGATTATCTCTAAACACTTTTTACAAGAAATTATACATGCTACCTCTTCTGCAGGCCCTAACATTTTATTATTCAGCCATGGAGACTTGCCAGGAGATGGCAAAGATCACCAAGCATGTATCTGGTCAGCTTCAAGTTTCCATAGAACCTCAAGGCTGCATCCTGACTGGCTGTTGCAATGAAACCTCTTAGATGTGAAGTATCTATTCCCTTGTTTCTTCCCTAAGGACATATTGGTGTATAGTCATTGAGGGAAGTGAGATGCATTTGAAGAAATCTCTGCAAACAATCAAAGAACTGGACTGCCAGGGCATCATGGCTGCACCTGCCTGGAGTTAAGATACAATTTACAATTCCAAACAGGCTCTGTGTAGTCAGCCACAGCATGTGATACACAGGCATTACTACAGAAACAAAACAAGGACAACACAAAGGCACAGACAGCCTGACATATACAACTTCCATCTTAATATCAAACCTTGAATATGTGATCAGAACATATCACATGGTCAGTCACCTAAGAATTTCATTTCAGATAAGTTTGCAACTTTTGAAGAAACACAAATGGTAGTATTTGAATAGAAAAGTGGTAAAATAAATTTATCCTTTTCTGTTAAGTGAGTGTCTGGATGATGCTTTTAGCCATAGGGTTTAGTTTTAGGTAGTGCAGCGATGAGCAGGGAGTTGACTCAATGATCCTTACAGGTCCCTTACAGTCTGCAACGATCTGCAATCTTATGATTCTATTTCTGGATATTATATAACAGCCTTGGAGATGCTTGAACTGACTGTAAAAGTATTCTAAAGTGTTCTCGTCTGAAGTGATGGGATGATGCTCACTGACAGAACAAGCACATGTACTGTAATAGTGCATTACAACAGAGACAATACTTCCCGCAAAGTAGATGAAAACATTTACTTTACTAGTGCATACTTTGGGTTTTTTTGTTGCTTGTGTTTTTTTCATATTTGAATGACACTGATTCTGAATGCTTTTGCTGTATAGAAATAGATTTACCCAAGTCCAGGTTCACAAAAAAAACTGCATTTAATGTCCACAGCATACGTGTAAAAGTTCCAGTTACTGTCAGCAGAGATGGAGGACTTTACTCTTGATGTGAGCAGCCATAATGGTGGCCTGGTTAGAAGGAGACAATTACTGAGTAGAAGAAAATTTCTGCTGAAAAATACTGATAGAGAAATTACCTGCTAGCCTGGGAGCTGTGAGACTGGAAGCTAGGGCTGGGAACAAGAAGCATCCTTGAAAAGTGTAGATGGCATCTTTGAAGTACAGTTAGTGCTTTGAAGTAAGAGCAAAATCCAAGAAACTGTAATGGCAACTTATCATCTGGAAAAGTGGAAACAGTCTGGGAAAATAAAAATGCTCTGAAAGAACAGAAACATCATAATCTATTGGCTCTTACAGGTGAAAAACAGAGATTAAGAGCATCTATTGGCTTTTTAAAGTGGTGATGCCCTAAGCCCACTTATGTCTCTATGATATAAAAAGGACTTAATTTTTACAAAAATGTAGCCTCTCTCTTTGAGAACTCCCCATGCTACACATACTTTTCCTTTCTTAAATAGGCTGAACTCTCCACATGAACTTCCTAAGAGATCTGGCTGCTCATGGCCTGGATGAGCAAATGGTCTACTGGATCAAGCATTGGCTGGCTGGATGGTCCCAGAGAGTGGTGGTCAAGGAGTTCAATCCAGCTGGCAGCCGGTCACAGTGGTGTTTCTCAGGGCTTGGTGTTGGGACCATTTCTTTTTAACATCTTTATTGATGGTCTTGATAAGGACATAGATTGTATCATCAGTAAGTTCACAGATGACACCACGTTAAGCGGGAGTGTCGATCTGCATGAGGATAGGGAGGCTCTACAGAGAGACTTGGATAGATTGGATCAGTGGGCCAACGTTAACGGGATGAGCTTCAACAAGGCCAAGTGCCAGGTCCTGCACCTGGGCCACAACAACCCCAATCATGGCTACAGGCTTGGGGAGGTGTGGCTGGAGAGCTGTCTGGAAGAGGAGGATCTGGGGGCTCTAATTGACAAGCAGCTGAACATGAGCCAGCAGTGTGCCCGGGTGGCCAAGAAAGCCAACGGCATCCTGGCTTGTGTCAGAAATAGTGTGACCAGCAGAAGTAGGGAGGTGACAGTCCCCCTGTGCTCTGCACTGGTGAGGCCACACCTGGAGTGTTGTGTCCTGCTTTGGGCACCTCAATATGAGAGAGATATCGAGGTGCTGGAGCGAGTGCAGAGGAAGGCAATGAAGCTGGTGAAGGGCCTGGAGAACAAATCTTGTGAGGAGTGATTGAAGTTGCTGTCACTGTTTAGTTGGAGGAGGAGGAGGCTGAGGGGAGATCTCTGAAAGGCTCCCTGAAAGGACATTATAGAGAGGTTGGTGCTGGTCTCTTCTCACAGGTGATTAGTGACAGAACAAGAGGGAATGACTTTAAAGTGCAATAGGGGAGGTTCAGACTGGACATTAGGAAAAACATTTTCATAGAGAGTGGTCAGGCAGTGGAACAGGCTGCCCAGGGAGGTGGTGGAGTCACCATCCCTGGATGTGTTTAAGGGTCGTTTGGATGAGATGTTGGGGAATATGGTGTGGGGGAGAACTTTGTAGAGTAGGGTTGATGGTTGAACTCGATGATCCCCATGTGACTGGAGACACCTGTCTGACTCCAGATGCTGTGATGTGGATCATCTTTGAAGTTAGACTTTCTGTTATTTTATTGGTCTCCACTCTGGTCCCACTTCAGAGGTCGGTATGGTTTGTTCTCCCACCTCTGGGATGGTTGGGTCCCATTTTGGTATCATTTTGACCTCTCTTTTGGGATGATTTGGCCCCTTCTGAAATCTATCCAATTTGCTTAATACTCATATTATATACCTGTATAAGTATTCGATCTGCTGTTATGTTGTTGATAAATTGCTTCACTAATTGTAAGTTTGTAGAAACCTATGCAGTTCTTGCTATACAGATGGTTGCTACTATTATTGACTGCTGCTTTATTATTGATTGATACTATATTATTGATGACTGATAGTAATTCGTAATAGCTTGAGAGAGAGAGAAATTGAATTTATTTCATTAATCATAGGTATATTTGCTGGTCACGATTTTTGAGATAGTATACTTACTAGAGGTGATTTTTGTGGCAATCAGCAATAAAGTAGAGAAATGTAGAGGATAAAAGCCTCCATGCACATACCCAAGTATTATGGAATCCTATGAACCTATAGTTGTTATGTGTACAGATGTCTGGGTAGCCCTTTAAGTTGTGACATTAAGTTGGGACAGACAGTTGACAGAAGGTAGGACAAAATGTCAAAAGGTAGTAGAATAACATGGAAAATTGCGAGAAGCCCTGTCAGAATTTTGGGAGTGGCAGGAAAGTATTTGGCTTCTCACAGAGATATATTCAACTGCAAACACTTTGCTGAGAGCTGTTAAGCAGGAAGCTCAAGATGTTTTATAATGACTTAGAGCAGTTAGAGAAACTGCTCCTTGAATCTCATAGTTCTGATAAAATTCAGCTAGTTCAGGAATTAGAAACTAATCTCAGACCTCTGGCTTTACAACAGCAAGAGCATACACACCCACACACCCAGTCTCAAAGGGTGAGACTAATGAAAAAAATACATATACTGAAAATTATTAGGAGGATGATTCTGAGCCTTTTGTCCCTGCCTCATGAATCTGGTTCTGGCAACAGGCCTCCTACCCTCACTTTGTTACCTGAATTTGATCCAGATGGGACAGCCTCTCTGCACCCCATCAATCAGGCTTCCTTAATACAACTCCTGGCTCCTGCCAGAAAAAAAGAGAACTTCTCTACTGCCCCAGATCATGACAACCACCACAGTCTGTATTACACAACCAGTGCAGAGGTCCTTAAAATATGGCAAAAAGCCAAGTGTTTAGATGAGTGTCGTGGTGTTATTGCACAGGAGCTGGAACCATTATTCCTGATCAGAATGAGGCCAAACAAATATTTCTGGGAGGAGGAATAATTCTTCATAACCCTTTTGCAGGGGCTGGCCCCTATACCTTTTTTTCTATTATCTTCAGTGATACACTCTCTTAGACCAAGGATGATGGGAATGTAACCCTTCTCCTCCCTGAAATACTCCTGACAGGTTTTCTTAATGGACGATGAGGCTGACTGCCCCTGATGTCCTTAAGGGACAAGGTGCTATAGCCTGTGACATAATGACTGTGCTGGAAACAGCATCAGGGAAAACAAGACTGTTGTAAAATGCAGTGTCTGGGGGGCTGAAGGGTGTAGCTTTAATGTTACACAGTAGGAACACTGATTGGAAGACTGTAATGGTTCACAGGCTATAAAATTGGATAGCCTCTATGGGAAAGCAGCAAGGATGGGGAACTACCCGCGGAACAGCAGTCTGTAAAGAAGGCTGGGTCAAGATTGCCCAAACACCAAAGAAAAATTGTAAGGGAGAAAATGTTCAAGAATTCCCCATTAAAACATGACCATCTGATATAAAAGAACACCCTGAGAAACAGAATGGAGTTTTAGAATGGAGATACTCATGGGATCTCTATCAAGGATTAGGGTTTATGACAGGTGAGTTACAGTAACTATAGAATGAATTATGAGAGAGGTTGCACTGACAGCCTGGATGCTGGCAGTGTTGTCCCATCTGCTCCCCTGATCCTATTACTAGAAAACAGAGAAACTTTGGACAATCCCTTCCAAGTGGCCAAAAAATTTTAATTAATTTTAGTGAAAGCCCTTGTATACTGCTAATAGTGAATGACAAATATTTCATCTTTTTTCTTGCTATATGCTGCTGTCCCTTCCCTTACAAATCTTGCTTTGAATTACTGTCCCTGAAGCTAAACAACAAGGACTTAGTCAAATAGTTATATTTTTAGGCATAACCTGTCAAGGTGGCAGACAGTGTATTCCCTCTGATGCCTTACAGCAGATGTTAGAATTACATTCACCCTTTAATAAGAAGGAGCTCCAACAATCCTTAGATACTTCAGGATTTTGACAAGTACATATTCCAGGATTCGTTATAATTTCTCAACCCTCATACAATTTGCTAAAGAAGTGTGTTACCTAGGAATGGACAGCTATTTTTGCAGCAGTATTCTGTTTATTAATACATAATATTTCAAAATATCAGGCTATGGGCCCTATAATACTGGGATCCCCTTCTAGACTACATATAGGACTCACAGAAAAAAGCATATTAATGGGGATTTTGTCAACAAGTTTCTGATGAAGCCCAATTAACTCATATTTCATTTGGATGAAAGGGATGGCAAGGTTCCCAAGCATGATACTGACCTTGGGAAAACTCATTACTGGTTACTTACACAGTCCTGTTAGATATGGAAGCCATCACATTAGACACAACCTTAGAAATATTCCTTATTCTTAGAAGATTTAGAGAACCTACTGCTGTTCCACGAACAATACTCCCCATTGTGACATCCATGTAGGGATGCCTGACACACACAGATGGAAGTGTTTTAATTTGTGTTATTAAACTCCAAAAATGTCTTTCACCTGAAGTGATATATTGATTATTTTTGTATGTCGTTGGTTTCAAAACAAGCTAGTTAATTTTTAATATTTTTTATCCTGTAGGAGGCTATTTAAAAAAAAAAAAAAAAAAAAAAAAAAAAAAAAAAAAAAAAAAAAAGTAAAGAGTTGTAACTGAATTCACTGTCTTTTTGAATAAGTGTAATTAAGTGTAATTTTCCACCCAAAAGTGATAGCAATTATAGCAAAAAAGTATTTTTTGTTCATAAAGAGGTAGTTTTGAACAGACTTCATGCTATCCCATTATGAATATAGTTCATTTATTGCTGTAAAATGCTACTTCAGTTAGGAGTTGCTTGATTTCTTTGGTTTCCAATTGTGAGAGCCGAGCAACCAGGCCTGTGAAAAACTAAGACAAACAGCCTGGGAAAGCAAAAGTTGAGGCTGATTGAAGATTTGCCTCAAACACTCGCAAGACAAAACTATGAGTCACAGGGTGATTTCTGTGGAGGCCGAAGCTGATAAGGCTGCCCGATGTATCTGGGGGAGAGAGCCCTGTGGAGATGGGACGGCTCTGCCCTGGGGCACCTGGGCAGATTTCAAGGGCCATGTGTCCGGTGAACGAACTTTGCTTCATTATCCACGAAATGCATATTAAAGTTGACACCCCTCAATATGCTAACGAGGGCTGTCATGATCATGCGAGTGACATCATCCCATGAAACACCTTACCCGTCCCTGTACATGGGATACGTAGGTCTGTGGGTTGACCTAGGGGATGGACCCAAGGAAAGTGGGTATAAATCAAAGGGGAGAAGAAAGGGCTCTCTCGCTCTCTCTCTGCCCCTCTTCCTGCCCCCCCC
>NW_020799091.1:47599845-47630557 GCF_003259725.1 Athene cunicularia
ATGTGTATAAGAGACAGCTCCTGGAATCCTCGCCGGCAGGAACAGCACAGGAACCCAGATCGGTGATCTGTACTCCCCCATTCCCTATATCTCCCTCTTTTCCTTTTTTTCTGTTAAGAAATGTAAAGCATACTATATTGCTCGCCACAGCTTGCTCTGTACTTAGCCAGTATATCATGTGTTCAATTAGTACATTGTAGGTAGTTAATAAATGCTTGAATTTGGAGACTTGTTGTCCGCTCCAATTGGGGATTTGCGAATCTGAGTCACTTGTCCCCCTCACTGGAGCGGGACGTGACACCAATTGACTCATTAATTATTTGAGTAGATATAGATTTGGCATGTGTACTGCAAAGCCTGGTGACTTGCTTATGAAAACATAGTTCAATTTAAAAAAAAAAAAAACCAAAAAAAACCCAAACAAACAAACACCCAAAACACGAAAACCAAAAAGGTGTTGATCTTTTCACAAGTATTTGAGGACTTAGCTTGAACTGGCCAAATAGTATTGTTTGAAAAACTGACACGTGTGACAGCTAAAATCACAGATTTAATGAAGAGTCTAATGCTTAGAGCATTCACGCACAATTTAAGAAAACCTGATTCAATTTATTCTGCTGCCTTAGGAGGCTTAAACGTGCAATTTGCTAGAGGATTTTCTTAAATACCAAGCTGTGAAGTATCTGGAAAAGATAAACCAATTTCATGTGCCTTTTTATTGCCTGTCTCAAGACATCCTTTGATATATGGAAGAATGGATTTGAACCCTAACCACCTGCTTTCAGGTGACTGATCTAAACACAGGCTTTTGCTATTATCTTTGTTATCTTCCCCAGCACTCAGCACTTTATTATTTAGAAATTCTATGCAAAGTTCAAAAACAAAAAAACTAGACATTAAAACTTTATAAATCTTCACCTCCCTCTAGGAAATTTTCAGTCAATTTGGTCAAACTGTTGGGAAAAAATGGTTCATTCAGCATCAGAGGATTTAATTGTTTTCCAAAAACATAGTCTTCATTTTGAGAGGGGTGTGTAAGCTTAGTCCTGTATTTTTTTTTTTTTAGCTTTGTTGATGATGTCCAACATTAAATATAACATTCTATTTGGTGTAAAATATTATAACTTTTTTTTTTTTTTTTTTTTTTAAATGTGTGTAGGACACATAGTTTTGAGTTAGATAAATTACTGGAGTTTAGTGGAAGAAGCTTCATCTTATGCTAAAAAATAGTCACCCAGCTCTCATTTGTTCATAAAAAAAAAATCTTGTTCCTTCATGAAGTTTCAATTTATTTTTCTTATAGTTGGTTTAAGAGGATGGCCTAACTCTCCTAGCCCACCACTCTTCTTATCTGCTAGAACCTTGAATGGAGGGGTAAATTAACTATTAATGTATGTGTGGCTAAGTGGACCGCAGCAAAATTAGCTGTGGGAAAGGGAGCAACATGTTAATGAAATGAATACCATGAAAAGATTAACATTTTCTTTCTTCTGTTTCCAGAGCATTAATCCTCATCATAAATATGGCAACTTCGTCCTGATTTTTATTTTCTACTCAAGATACAAACACAATAGTGGGTATTTTTGTTATTGTTCTTATTTTTAATATTATTATATGACATACTTTTTCGCTTGAGTTCTGTGATTAACTTGAAGGTATAAAAGTCCTGCATACATATCAGGGTTCATTCATATTTTACAGATTAAGAGACTGAGGTGAAGTTGATTTGGTCCCTAAAATAGTGGCAAATGCATATTAGGAATAAAATGTAAGAATATACCTAGTCTTCCTTGCTGGGATGTAGTACCATTCTTTGGAATTCAATAACTGGTACTGTAATTGTTCACATCACTACCTGTTGAAATGCATGACAGCCTCTAAGGGAAAAATAAACTGACTCCTGAGCCTTTTGTGGCAGTCTGTTTGTGTGTGTTATGGGGATATACACTGGTGAGACTGATTTAGTGAATGAAAATAACTTATGAGTAAGAACCTCAATATTTTGTTGAGGTATTTGTAAAACCTTTTTGACAAATTTCTGACTTACATGGACCGTAAAATTAGTTATGCATGCATAATTTTAAACAGTTAACTTTCTGCTTTGGTACTCCAGCAATAGTTTTGGATATTTTCCTGAGTTTTAATCATTAGAAGTATCTGGGTTTAATTATTTTTTTTCTTTATCAAATAAATGGCTCCTTGTATTAAAAATGGAGGTTACATTTGGTGAATATTAACATCATCTACATGTTGGTACTCTCTGTGATGACATTTTATCTCATTCATGGCACTGCAAATTTTGCTTAGCAAAAAAACCCCAAACCAACCCCACCTCCACAAAAAAACCCAACCCAAAACCCTAAAACACCAACAGGAGAAATTATATACTGATATTTTTAAATAGGAGTGGATGCAGGGGGAAAAGCAGTCTAAAGAACAAATGCCTGAGATTAAAAATACAGGTTTGTTTCGTGAGTGAAGTTAAATTACTCTGCAAAGCAGAAAGAGAAGACAGTATTTTTCAAAGCTTTCACTGCACTAAAGAAACTATTCTAAAGTTACAAGATGAAAGACTTCTGCATATTTTTATTCTGAAAATCAGTTTGCTGATCTGATTTGTGGAAAGTATAGCTCAGGAGAAAACAAGCAATTAGCAAGCAACTGTATTCAGAGTTAACAGCCAATGGGACACAGTTAGGCTCATCATAAAAGCAGTGATTTTGTAGACACTGTATTTAAAAGATGCATTTTAGCATGATATGCATCCACAACACTGAGAACTATTTGAAAAGTAGCATCAGTGTACAAGATGATATATCCAGTACTTCTCAAAGGAAATTTGAAAACGATTAGTTTTATGGTCATTCTTATGTTACCTAAAAAACATTTTGTAGGATAAGAAGGTTTATGTAAAACCAAAAGGGAGAAAGTTCTAAGAAGATGTTTTATATATTAAATATCTTCTTTTAGATTCTGTCCTTGATAATAGTAGACCTGATTTAGTAGCTGTGCCTTTTTCATCATAAAACTGAGACTGGCAATCAATTTAAAGGAAGTATTTCTAATTTTAAATCTTTATTGTTTTGAAAATTTTATAGATTTTCACCAGTGTCAAGGAGTGTTTTATAGGGATTCTTTACCCATGCCTCAGAGAGTTTGCTGAAGCCATTATAATGACACAGATAAGGAGAAAGGGGAAACAGATGGAGGCCTAGAGAAATGAAGATGATGAAATATTACATTACTTGATCAGAAGAACGTCCTGATACTCTTCTTTGAGGAATGATGTGAAAGTTCTTCAGTTATTGCTTCCTCAACTTTTTTTGAAGAAGGACTCTACCATGCAGGCAAATAATTCCATGTGAAGGAGAGAGAGGAAGAAACATACAGAGCTTGACAGTAACAGTGGAAGAAGACAAACAGACTAAAAGGCTGCAGAGAGTATTCAAACCGCAAAGAGACATGTGGTAAAAGATCAGATACAAGGAGGGAATTAGGAATTATTCATTCCACTGAGAAAACTGAAGCTGGAGTTAAGGAAAAAACAATGAAAAAGACTGAGGGAGAGGATGAGAAGAGAAGGGGCCTGCTCCTAGAGACAGGAAGAATGCTGTGGGTGTAAATATTGCTGTCTTTCATATGGAATGCAGACAAGAATTGTGGGGCTATAGGTGAAAGAGGCGTTGAAATGTAGTGTTAGAATATGAAATGGAGAGGGAAAGTGTGATGATTGATAAAAATCTGAATATGAGGATATAAAAAATGTGGCAAAGTTGATTTTGTAGTTTTGATTTTGGAAGTGAAGAAAAATGTGTTCAACATAAATCAATACAAATTTAATGCAAAAACTCAGGGATATTTTATGAAAGTATCCTATTACTTTGTTAATCTTATGACCCTGCTGCCAAATTCTATGGAGCATTCATTCATGTTTCTTAACACTTATGCATTCAGCTAGTTTCAGTAAAGTATGCATATATTAATTTTGCAGTTTATTGCTTAATATTAGGACCAAATTCGCTACAGAAAAAGTACAGAATCCTTTCTTTTTTTTTTTTTTTTTTTTTTTTTTTTTTTTGTAGCAGCACCTGAGAGCTCAGACCAGCCTAAGATATTGGTCCTATCTGACTAGTGGACTAAAGTACTGACACCTGGGAGGCAGCCTCTGACTTGCCAACATGGCACTGTTAGCTGTAGGTTAAGCAGGGTCTATCATCTTACATTTGGCAACATCTCATTCATGTACTCAATCAAACTCAGTGTAAAGAAGTGCGGAAACCACCAGAGGAATTCAGTAATCAGTTTAGGATGAAAATTAAGCTCACTTGGATCCCAAAGTGCCTGCAAGAGAGAAATTTATATTTTTAAAAAACTTGTGGTAAAAAGATACATATTTCCGAGCATCAGGATAGAAAGCCTGTTTGCCCTGTCCATTTGTCAGCTCCATGCTGAGAAAATCAGAGCCTTCCAGAAGAAAAGTGTCTCCTCAGTGAGCACCAAGCAGAGGGTAGGCTGAGAGAGGTGGGGAGGCAGGGGAAAAGGAGTGTCACAAGACAGAATAAACATGAGCAAACTGAGAGAATTGAGAAAGCCATGGTACAAACATAGCCAGGACTGGGAGATAACAGACAGAATGCCTAAAGAAGTCCCCAGAACACCACTGAAATACTGCTTGATTTAGAACAAAGAACACATTATCGTATTACTCTTCTTGAAAAATATGACTGTTGGCCCTCTGAATAAAAATAAACATACAAATAAGAAACCGCATGTTTTTGTCTTGTTACTGTTGCTTCTTTTTATTTTTTTTTTTCCTCTTTTTTCCCTATGACATGAATTCTGCAGTCTACAAACAAGTGTTTGAATTTTGGTGCTGTATTCAAATCATCATGAAACTACTGATACAGAGAAATGATAATTTGGTTTGCAACTTATTTACTTATGGCAACTTTAAATGTTTTTGAATATTGCTAATATTGCTTAGTAGTCCTGCTTGCCCTGACTGTTCTGTGGAAACTTACCAAGGACTACTCTGTTCATCAAAATAAAGCAGATTTCTGTGGAAAGGTACCAAGAACTAGTATGTTCGAAAAAAATAAGAGTTATGTCCTTGGAAAGCAGATCTGCTCTAACAAGCTGAGTCTTTGTAGAGTATAGATAGCCATGTATGGACAGTAGAAACTAGCATGCTAGTGACTTTAGTTAAGATAGAAGGAATAAACCGTCTGGGAGCACTCTTGTTCAAGAAATTATTTAGGAGAATCTTCACATGCTCTGAAGAACGGGGTGGAAAAGTATAAGGTGAAGAAGAGTATGAGCCTTCCTCCAAAAGACGCCAAAGACAACCACCAGGAGGCAATCCACAGGTGCAAAGAGAACATAAACTGCTAACACCGGCCTTTTGAACTCACCCAGCCTTACTTATCCATATGTATATTCGCATTGTGCAATCCAATGAATATGTATATATACACTCTATTTCTGGTAAAATGTGCTGTTGGTGTGCCAGCTTTGTGGACAAACCCCTTTGCACCCCAGCACCGGAATAAACACACCTACTTTATAACTCCGAGTTGTAGAGTCTGTTCCAGCATATCACTACAGTGGTGGAAAAGAGCTCCAGGAAAAGACATATATGAGCTATATATTACTCAAAAGCTTAATGGCCATAACTAATATTTGGAAGGGTGCACAAAATAAAGATGTGCCAATATCTGCTTTTTACTTAACTAGTGATCCATTATAGGTCACTACCAAAACCAGTTACCTGACTAGAC
Organism: Athene cunicularia; assembly: GCF_003259725.1. Lineage (NCBI taxonomy): Eukaryota > Metazoa > Chordata > Aves > Strigiformes > Strigidae > Athene > Athene cunicularia. Next base: position 47,605,623 of record NW_020799091.1, read on the forward strand.
ATATATCTGATTTGACTAGTATATCAGTTCTTACACCAAGGAATTCTTCATTCACTGCTTCCTCAGTAAAATTCATGCTGTTTTAAAGAAAGGAGTTTCTTCTTTTAATAGTGGAGTCTGCAGCAATACAGCTGACTTATGACTTCCCCATTGATTAAAAGTTCATCTGATCAATCCAGAGAAAGAAAATAATTTTAAGAGACTAGTGATGAAGGCAGTAAGGAAAGGGAAGAGTTCATTTTTAACACTAACAGCTTGTTTTGTCATCCCTGCAAAAGCACAGAAGGTTGTTTAAATGATGTTGATCTTAACTTGCTTTCAAGAATAAAGCAGAAGGAATTCAAAATAAATTATTTCCTCTTTTGACTCACTAACCATCTATACTAGGCCAAGCCCATGTCTCATCTTGTTACCTGTTAAAAAGTTAAATTGCATGCAATTTGATTGCATGCCCAATTAGATAAGCAATTGTCAGTGGCGGCTGTGACAATCTCATCTTTTTGAAAATGTAGTGCTAAAAATCAATACAAGACAAAGATAAAACAGAGTAAGGAAAGATGATTTAGTTATATATTTCTCTTCCTTGTGAGTTCATTCCTAGATTATGCCCTTACAAAGCAGTATTTTGAAATGGCATTAACAACATAGTGTGAGAAGGTATTTTTTAAAATGACTTAAAACTACATCTAAGTTACAGACCATTTTCCTTGAGAACTCTCCCGATAAATGCATTGCAACCAAGTGGAAAACATATTCCTTTTCCTGCTGTGATTGCACATTTGTACTCTTGAGTGCAGGCACATGTATTTGCAATTTCTTCCTGACAGCTTGATTAACCTTGAAAAGTTGCAAACTGAAAGAAAGAACTTTCATAGTTAACTTTAAAAATATACTTGGAAAAAAAACCCAAATCTAATAGCCTATAAATATCTGATAGGAGCTTCTTCATTTTTTTGTATTCTTCCTGTTATTTAAAGTATAAAATTTCACTTTCTAAAATTAATAATATCAAAATAAGAGAGCTGCAGGCAAGTTTATTCCATGACCAATTAAATATCTCCTCTCTGAACTGTAATGTCGTCTATGACTAGATTGTCATATTTAAGATACTTAATAGAGGGCTCTGATCTTTTTTTTTGCACATGAACAGCTGAAAAGTGTTGATATTTTTCTTACACTGGAAAAAGCCACTTGTAAAGTAGGATTTCTTTATAATCACTAGTAAAAAACAAAGTAAATTGGGCCCTAAATGATGCAAATATATTCCTCTGTTTCCTTCCCCACCCCCTACCCCAGTCTTCTAGGTATTTTTTAAATTCATTTTCTGTTTAGATAGAAAATGGACTATCTTATTGAATTATGCCTGTTCAGCTTTCTCCTTTGGAAAACAATGTCACTGCACTAAACAAAACTCAATTTTAGAAGCCTTTCTGTGTCCTATCTAGTCCGCTTGATATTAAGAGGAAACGTTAAGAAAAGTGCTATATTGTTGCATGCAAGGATATGGGATGAATTGTTACAACAGCAACATCTGCAGTTTTCAATGTTGGCCTTGTCACAACAGAAATAATTACTTCAGCCCATCTCCTTCACATGGCTATGGCCATTACAGTGTTGTCCACAGATATTGATGATGTTATCACCTAACAAGTCCATGAAACAGATGTTCCCTGTGTTTTGTGACAGCAAAATTGTCCACGTGTTTATGGACTGAATTTATTCTGTGAACCATTAGCTCAATGTTACCCAATGCACACTTGAGGAATGTAATTGTGGTGCACTGTAATTATCTAAACAGAGATACTTAAATGTATTTAAGCAATGTTGTTTATCTTCTAATCCCAATTAAATTAGCACTGCTAAAAGAATTAGATGCCAAAAAATGATCATTTATTTTGTAGTGCAATCTGATTAACAGCCCACAAAAAAAAAGAATTATGAGGGAAAAAAAGTCAATTACGCAAGAGTTGTAACAAATACATGTGTCCATGGGAAAAAACAAAAAAGCAAAACAGAAGAAACCCTGTTTCAGTAGTTAGGACACAGGTCTACACAAGACAATCACTTGGAATGCATATGCATCAACAATTTTGTCATGTATCATAATTTGTGAGAGGCTGAGGTTCTAGTGCAGTTGACAAAAATCAGTTATCATCATACATCACATCTATTCCTTATGAAGTTGATTTCAAGCTGAGGACAATAGAAAGTAAAAAAGCTGAACATACTTTTTCAGTCTGAATTTTGAATTTCAAATCTATGGGGGCACACTGAAATCTGTGAGTGCATATAGCTATTAGCATAGGGAAAAGTGACTTTAAACTTAATTTACTTAGGTCATTTAAATGCAAGACTACTGTCATGCATCTCAATTTTTAACACCTGACTTTGGATGGAATGTGCCTACCTTCACCCTAAGATTTTACACAGCGATTCAGTCTCCATATGAAATTAAAGACTCATGTTTGCTTCATTGTTTATTTTCTGCTGTTTTCTTAGTGTGATGGCTTTTGTGAGCTGTTCCTGACCGCACAGTGCTTCCCAACATGAAGTATGGATTCTATGTATGTAACCTAGGAGTATGGATTTTCCTGCAGATGTTGGAGTGGACAATAGACACACGGCAATACTCATCACAGTAGTTACTTGTCACAGGGACCGTCTTTATCACTTGCTGCTACTTTCCAAATCAAAACACTAAAAGTGTACAGAACTTCTGAATGGAAATATAAGCAAAGAGAAGAAGAAGATATGAATGGAGTATTCTATCCATCTAACTAGACTTCCCAGTCTTTTGCATCTGAAATGTTCCCTGTAGGTTTCCTACTGAGTTAATTTGGAACAGATTATGCCCTAGATAAGTGAACGCTAGCAACATTATAGAATTATAATATTTGACACACTAAGTAAAACTTTCTGTCCCTTATTTCAGAAGTACAAAATAATGAACCATTGTACAAGGTTCCAAATGTGCATGAGTAAATAATATTCCTTAATGTAAGTAGATATTTTTGCATTAAACAAATCATCTTCATTATTTTATCAATAATAACATATATATACTGATTAGTAGAAACTCGTCTTCCTGAAAGTTATTGTCAAAGTGAAATTGCAGTCCTACTGTTAGCAAGAAACTTCTATGAAGGTGGTTAAAAACTAGATCTTAACATATTTCTTTAGCTGCCAGAATTTTTCTGTGATGCTGATTATCTTAATTTTGTGTTATTTATTTTCAGTCATTGAAAACTTGTAAGAGAGAAGCTATGTTAACTTGCATTTTATGCAAATAATATGCAATATAGTAATCTAATATGGTACATTCATATTATAGGCATTAGTCTCTTGACAGTGCCTTCAATTAAAACAGAAATTGGCATTCAACTGGAAGATATGCTGTCTTACATGTGGCTCAGTCCTGTAAATTAATACTGAACCTTAAATTTTCAATGAAATTTCACAGAAACTTATCACAGAACCAGAATTGTTCAAGTGGGAAAGAACCTCTGGAATTCTTCTAGTCAAAATGGCCCACTCCGAGCAGGATCAACTAGAGCAGGTTTGTTCAGGACTGTGTCCAGTTAGGTTTTTAATATTTCCCAGGACAGAGACTTCCCAGCCTTTCTAAGAAACCTGCTCCAGTGTTTGATTGCCATTACATTAAAAAAAAAAAAAAAAATCTTAAATAGAATTTATTTGTATCCATTCTTTTTATTCTGTCACTGGAAACAACTGAAGAGTCTAGTTCCATATTCACATCAAGATATATTCATACCTGATGCTGGGGAAGATCCTTATGAGTCTTCTCTTGCCCAGGCTGAACAATCGCATTTTTCTCAGCCTCTCCTGATTTGACAGTTTCTCTAATCCTTCTGAGGAACTCACTTCAGTAGGTCCACATCTTTCTTGTAGTGGGAGACCAAGCTTGAACATAGCACTCCACATGTGGTCTCACCAGTGCAGAGCAGAGAGGAAGCATCCTCTCCCTTGACCTTCTGGCAACACTTTTCCTTAGGCAGTCCAGGAAGGTGTTGGCTAACTTTGTTGCATGGCCACACTGCTGCCTCATGGTCAATGTGTTGTCCTCCTATATCCCCAGATCTTTCTTAGCAAAGCTGCTTTCTAGCTGGTTGGTCTCCAACATGTACTGATGTATTATATATAACTCTTGCCCAGGTGCAGAGTTTTGTATTACCCTTTCATGAACTGCATGAGGTTCCTCTGCACATTTCTCCAACCTGTTAAAGTCCTTCTGAATGACAGTGCATACATCTGGTATATCAGCCACTCCTTCAGTTTTATGTCTTCTTCAAACTTTCTGAGGGTGCACTCTGTCCTATCTTCCAGGTCATTAATGAAGAGATTGAACAATATTGAAGCCAGTGTCAATCCCTGGTGTACACTACTAATGACTGGCCTCCAGCTGGACTTCATGCCACAGTTCACAATGCCTTGAACCCCACAGTTCAATCTACTTCACTGTCCACTTATCTGCCACATAATTTATAAGCTTTTTAATAATGATATTAACATCATCATAAGGACCAGGTGCTGAGAATTTTAGGCTTCTTCCAGTTTTCTGAAGAAGGCCTTTCCTGATTCTTCCTGATCAGGCAGTCTGTAGCAGACATTCACAACATGACCCACATTGTTCTGACCTTAGACCAATTCTAAGTTGGCTCATCATCTATCTCCCAGCAGATATCTACGCATTCCCATAAAGGGCATCTCTACCATGGTTTTCCTGACCTGTCCTTTCTGAAAAGCCAGTATGCATCCATGGTGGGACAGTCATCATGCAAGCTACCCCATCCTATCTCTGATATTCATGAGTTTGTTGCCCTGCAACTGCATGCAGACTTTTAATTTTTCCTGTATGTTACCCATGCTGTGTATGTCAGTATACAAACACTTCAGAGATGTACCAAGTCACAAAGATATCCCCTTAAAAAAGGGAGACCTTCCTCCATATTGCAGTCTTCTCACCTCTTCCTTTTTGGTGTGAATATGCTCCAGTTAAGTCCCTTTCAGTTGTTTTAATTATTACTTTTGAGGTCTCTTTCACCCTTTGCTTGCCAAGCTGGTCCACCATTTCCTCATGTGACTGTGGATTTTCCACATCCTTCTTTGTCATTCCTAGTTTAATGGTCTCCATATCAGATTGGCCAGCCTGTTGGCCAAGATATTTTTCTCCCCACTTTATCAGGTGGATACCTTCTCTTCCATTACTTAAAAAGGGGTTCCTGAGAAGATGGAGCCAGGCTCTTCTCAGAAGTGCATTGCAACGGAACTAGAGGCAAAGTTCACAAGTTCAAACACTGGAAAATTCTATCAGACGTAAGAAGAAATTGCCACACTGAGGGAGGTTAAGCACTCTAACATGTGACCAAGAAGTTTATGGTATCTCCATCCTTGGAAATTTTCAAAACTCAACCAGGCAGGGCCATGAGCAGCCTGATCTGACTTTGAAGTTGGTCCTGCTTTGAGTAAGAGGTAGAACTAGGTGGCATTCAGACATCCCTTCCAACCTATTCTATGATTTTATGAAATATGCTTTAAAGTTGCCAGTATCTTTTGTATAAACAGAAGTTTAAAACCAGCCTATATGCCAAATATTATTCCTAGTTTTCTTTTGGTTTTTAGATGGGCAAAGTAAACAGAGGGTAAAAAGTTAAGAGCCATCAGATAGTAATACCTAGCCTTTGCATCTTCTGTATTTCTTCCAGTAATCCAAATGCCAGAGAACAATCCCAGTTAAATTTTATCAATTTAATAGAAATTAAATTATTGAACAAATACATAAAGTTTTAACCATGTTACATGACAAAATATAAATAATACTTCACTTTCGTATCCTTAAAAATATTATACTTCTGTTACTATAAGGTGGGGGGTTTTTGTTGTTGTTGTTGGGGTTTTTTTTGTTGTTTTTTTTTTTTTTTTTTTTACAAATAATGCACCATGTAAGAAAATAGTCTATTCACAAGGCATATTTCTGGATATACTAGGTAAGGCCAGCCATTAAACACCTATGTTGGATAATTAGTTGCAGAAAGGCAATGTTTCTTATTTTGTTTTATTAAAAAAAAAAAAAAATAAAAATCCTCAAAATTAATGTGACTAGAAAGCTACACTTTATTCATGATTTCATGTCAAAATGTAGAGATAAAGCCAGTCAGCCAGGTGTGCCAATTGCAACTATACAGTCAGCTAAGTGATAATGGAAAGATGAAATATAGATTTAGCTTACATTCTTCTGAACAAAACGGAAAGCACCAACACTACATTCCAGTATAGTTCTTTCCATTACAAAAATCTTATCTACCTTCCATTAAATATGTATCCAGAAAATAATTTCATCCCTGGCTGTGCTGTGACTAGCTATGGAACAAGCCTGAATACAAGGAAGAGAATGATTCACAGCTGCTAAAATGAATTTATTAAACCCTCTTTTCACTTTCTATTTCAGTCATGATTTTGCTGCTGCCAACACTTTCCCTGATGTGATGCTTAGCAGTGACAATACCAATTGGCGTATTCGCATATATATGTGTGTTTGAGAGACAGAGAGGAATTGAATACAGCGACGAGATGGCATTTGTGTGAAGCCAGGTTTATTGAGATCTGTTTATAAGTGGAAAAGCCTTAAGACTGAAGTATTGTGAAAAGGATCAGATAAATTTTCTGGGTTTATTAATTTCCAGTGAAAATCTAATTTTCATCTAAGCTCACCTTAAATATTTTGAGGCTTCTTATTACTGCCTTATATCTATCAAAGACCCTGAGTATGACTGATTTTTTGTTAATTTTTTTTTTTAAATATATCTATTCAAAGGGTCACTGGTTTACAACAAATGAAATAACCACATATATCCTTAAATAGTTGATGTCCATATATTTTTCCCAATAATTTCCATTATTCTTTTTAGCAAGAAAGAAGGAATAAGACTATCTTTCTTTTCTGAAGTCTGCATACATATAATATCTTTCAAATGCAGTGGTCTGACTACAATGTACATCATTTCGTATTATCTAGATTTTACCGTAGCAGTTGTTTACATGTAAGTTTTCACACTATAGCAGAGCTATGACAAATCAAGAGAGTGAAGAAAGGAAGTACCTGGGTAGTCTAAGGAGGGATATTCCTACTGAGGTGTTATAAGCCATCCATATCAGAGTACTGCTCTGGAATTTAGTAGGATCTACAAATTGCTAATTTCTTCTAATCATTATTTTACTTTAAATGAATGTAGCCATTAAAATGGATTAAAATGAATGTAAAGAGCAGATAAAAGAAAAAAATATGAAGAACAATGTGTAATAGTGGTATGAAAAATGGATATCTAAAATTAAAAAAAATCTTAAGGAAGTGAAAAGAAAGATATCAAAGATTTAACTTTGGGGGTTTTTATACAACTTTTTTTTTTTTTTTTTTTTTTTTTTTTTTCCTATTCTTAATTAAATAATATAACGCTCAGTTCACATTATAAACTAGAAAATACTACTTAGTTCATAGATGTTAATATTAATCTCATAGACCTTCTAATTATTTTGTCAGGTATGACTTCTGGAAACTGAACAGATATCTCTAAGATAAGTATCTTTCACTGTTTCCAAAGACATACTAAGAACAATGACACTTCAGAAAAATGGTCTTTTAAAATCTGAAATAGTTACATAAAAAATGCAAAGATTGGATTAACCAGAGGACCACTTTTTCTGACAATGCATAGCAGCAATGCTTAGTGAAGTAGAAATAGGAAGCAAAAGTGGATAAACAAAAGATTAGGTTTTTTGTTTTGTTTTGTTTGAGGTTTCTTGTGGGTTTTGGTTTCGTTTTGTTGTTGAGGGTTTTTTAACAAAAGCACACTAACATCTGCATTTCTTATTAATAAAATTCTTAGGTCTGGTTTCATATTTTTATCTTCAAATCATTCTTTTGCCTTTTTTAGATATTATCTAAAGGATAATTTAATGATGATTGGGTTAACATTTCAGAGTATATAAGGAAATATGTATCTGTTCAATTTTATATTTTTAAATTAAAAAAAAAAAACCCACAAAAAACAAACTAAGATTTTTTGAGCTTTTATTTTTCAAGCCAGCCATTGTTATGTCAATAAAATATTCCCTCAACAATTTCACTGAAGGGTTTTTTTTCCCCCAAGTCTGAGCTATGAAGTCCTTTATTCACTGTAATTTCCCATTTTCATTGCTTGCTTTTCATAAAGATAACTTTAAGTATTCAGACATTAAAGTTCTTTTTACTCCATTGTAATTAGAAATTTCACAACATTTTCATACCTGTGACAAAAAGATTTTAATTCATTATACATACATCTTAGAGAGCAGATGGAATTGTAGTGTGAGTGATAATGCATTAAATTTACAGTCCCAAATGCTAAAGAAAAACAGCAGACCTGCACTTAGAAGAAGAAAGAAACAGCTGTAAACTTGTCAAATAAAAGAAAAAAGGAGAGGAAAAAAATGTTATACAGTCTTTATACTGGATGCTTGTATGAGAGGAAAAATATGAAAAAGGCTTGTTACTTCACTTCCAGTGTTGACAATATAGAGACTTGCTGAGCAATTTCAGCTGTCTGTCGAGCAATTATCAGCCAAAGGAAGGAAGGGAGGTAGTTATCATGAGACTTAAGCCTCAAAACTTCTTGTTAGAAGATAGATCTCTAAGATTCTAGTGTTGAAACAAAGGAGCATAAGTCATTAGAGAGATCTGTTTAGCAATAATTTACACTGCTGTGTGTCTTTAAGCATGATAATATGCTTCTATGTTTTTCTGCCTACATTTTCCTTTCATGTATGATAGAAGTTTTTAATCGAGAGGAACCTCTGAAGCATTAAAGTGTATACTGGTTATTAATAAGTTCAGCATTGTGTACTTGGCATTGCTTTTTAATACTGTTTTTTTCCATTCAGCATCTTTCCAATTCACCTATTGGTAAATGTTTCATAATTCATTCAGTCATTATGTTCCTAAATAATTAATGACTGATGAAAACAAGGAAGATATTATCATAAATTCTATAATATTTAAGTGTATGTATTTTTATTTATTTATTTTTACTCCATCATTGTAACCAACTCATGCTCTGCTGTGGTTTGATTAACTATTTCATAATAATTCTAGATTGTCCTGGAGTGATGTTGCAGCTGTATTTCAAACCTAAAATACTGAAAACATACTTTGGCTGAAAATGCACTGCTTAATGCTATCCAATTTCCACAGCAACCTTTTCCCCATTGTTAATAACTGTCAGATAGCTACTCATAGTGATTTATAAAAACAAGTAGCAACAGGAAAATTACTTGCAGGGAACAAGACAGATTATGCAAAACTGAATTTGTTTGTTGGTATGTAGACCTGACCAGTAACAGCATTTATATTTTTAACATGAAGCGTGTAAAAATAGCAAAACATTGAAAAAGTGTATGCTTAGATACCATACATATTTTCATTCAGACAAGGATATAAACTGAGAAAATTCTAGTTGTACATTAGGGAATTATTATTTAGTAAATTTATCTTTAAAAGTATTAGTCTGGGAAGGTGAGACTTATAATCATAAAATAGGTTGGAAGAGACCTCTGGAGGTCAGCTGGATCAAACTCGCCCAAACCAGAGCCAACTTTGTAGCCATATTTAACACCAAATTTAGATAGGTTCCCCAGGGACATCTCTAGTTTTAATTGTAAATATCTTCAAGGGTGGAGATTCTTGCAGCCTCTCAAGAAAATCTGTTCTGATGTTTGATCAAGCTGCTGTGAAAAAAATTTCCTGTATTACAACTTTAGTCTGTTGCCTCTTGTCCTATCACTCCAAGGAAAGTCCTATTTCCTCTTCTCTATAGCCCTTCATTAAGTAGCTAAAGATAGCAAAAGATACCTCCCACTAGCCTTCTCTTTTTAAAGAATTGTGCTGCTTTTTGCTGGGATAGACTTAATTTTCTTCATAGTAGCTAGTGTGGAGTTATGTTTTGTTTTTGTACTGCAAACAGTGTTGATAACACAGGGATGTTTCCACTATTGCTGAGCAGAGCTTACACAGAATCAAGGCCTTTTCTGCTTCTCACACCACCCCACCAGTGAGTAGGCTGGGTGTGCACAAGAAGTTGGGAGGGGACACAGCTGGGACATGCTGATTCCAGCTCACCAAAGAGATATTCCATATCATATGACATCACGTTCAGAATATAAATCTCAGAGAAGAGGAAGGAAGGGTGGGGGGACACTCAGAGTGATGGCATTTGTCTTCCCGATTAACTGTGATGCATGATGGAGCCCTGCCGGACACCTGCCTGCCCATGGGAAGTGGTGACTGAATTCCTTATTTTGCTTTGCTTGTGTGTGCACTTTACCTATTAAAATGTCTTTATCTCAACCCATGAGTTTCCTCACTTTTCCCCTTCCAATTCTCTTCTCGATCCCACTGTGATAGTGAGTGAGCGAGTGGCTCTGTGGTGCTTTGTTACTGCCTGGGGTTAAACCACGACAAGGATGAAGAAACTCATCTCTCAGCCTTTCCACACCCATAATGGGCTCTGGTTTTGTCACCTTGGAGATCCACCTCTGGATTTATTGTAGTATATAAATGTATTTATTTTAAAACTTGAAAGCCCAAAACTGTCCTCAAGATGTGGTCTCACAAATGCCAAATAGAAGGGCATAACCTATTCCTTTGACATACTGGCTATAATTTCATTGAAAGAGTATGGCGTGCTGCACGGACACACTGATGACTTTCAGTCAACTAGCTGTTAAACAAGATACCAAACTCCTTTTCTGAAGAACTGGTACCTAGCTGGTTAGTCCCCAGGCTTTATGGAAACTTAATTTCTGCCAGAGATGTAAGATTTTGCATTTACTTTTTTTCTATTTCACAATGTTCCCCTTAACTACAGGGGACTATCAAAAGCCTTGCTAAAGTGAAAGTAAATGGCATACACTGTTCCACCCTCAGCCAGTGCATCAGCCATCTTATCATACAGAACTGTTCTGTTCGTCAGAGAGTTTGCCCTGTGTAAATACATGCTGGTGTTCTCTGTTGCCTTCCTGTTCTTCATGTGCCTTAGTATAGCCTCCAGGTGTATTTGCTCTGTGATCTTCCCAAAGACTGCAAGGAGGCTGTAGTTACCCCAAATTTTCTTGCCTGTTATGAATAGAGAAATGGCTTTTGCCTTTCCCCAGCCATTAGGACTCTTCCACAGTTGCAATTACCTTCGCAGAATGGGAGTGGATTTCACTTAAGATATTAAGTGGCATCTTTTCAGGGGCTGTGAACTTATATATTTCCAGCTTTCTTGAGTATCTTCTAGTTCAAGCCTGTGTTAGGAGGGTAGGACTTCTCTCCTGCAAACTTAGCAACTCATCATAGAAACTTGGGATTGCAGACTAGGCCAGTAGAGGGTGAGGAAAAGAAGGACTTGAGTACCTCAGCCTTCTCCATGTCCTCCATTGCGAGCTTTCCTTTCCTATTTGTCAGAGGATGAGTATTCTCCTTAGTTTGTTTTCACTGCTTTTGGGCCTGCTCAAGTCCTTCCCATTTTCTTCCACGCCACCAGTTTCAACTCCAGCTGAACTTTGGTCTTCCTACATCCCCCTATGCATGCCCATGTGTTGTGTTTATACTCGTCCTCAGTAATCAGTCCCTTTTCCACCTCCTATTAACTTCCTTTCTGTCTTTAGGCTGAGTTAGGCACTCCCTACTGGGCCAATGTGACCTTTTCTTCTTACTGTTTGTTTTCTTGCTGTTGAGGATGGGCTGTTCTTGTGCATTGAGGAGGCTGTCCTTGAAGACAGACCAGCTCTCATGGGCTCCTTTGCCCTTCAGGGCAGCCTCTCAAGGAAGGGAGCTTTTCAGGTCCTGAGCAAAACGGTACACATCTTCTTGCAGCCAAGGGTCTTTGGTTTGCCTTTTGCTTTCCTCAAAACATTAAATTTCTGTCTCATGGTCACAGAAGTCAAGGATACATTGACTACCACATCCTTGACCAGTTTTTGTTTCCTTTGTGATTAAAAGATTCAGGAAAGCACCTGCCTTGTTTGTGCCCATCATGCTGCTCTCTCTATGAAATCTAGAGTTGTTAAAGTCTCCCATAAGAGACAGTTTCTGTGATGAAGAGATTTCTTCTAGTTGTTTAGAAACAATATACCAGCAGGACCCAATTTCCTTCATCCTGTCCTACAGAGACCTCTGATCATCTTAGATCTAATCAAGATCTTCCCTAAAACTATACTTGTTGCAAGGGGTGGTAGTTGTAGTCCTGGACAAGCTTTGGCAATCTCTGTAGTGTCCTAAGTCCAAAAGATGAAACAAACCTCTAAAGAGAGCAGGTCTTTCAGAAGGAAGCCCACCACCACTACTTTTATCCATCATTTACTCGCACTTAATATTCCAGTCAGGCATGGCTAGGCCAAACACCTTCCATAGCGCAACTCACTCCTCTCTGAAAACTTTATGAAGGATAAAAAGACCTCTTCCTGTTGGTAGAAATCACTAGTCCTCTTGTGAGTTCTCTAGAGCTGCAAGTGGGGAGAGGAAATTTTGTGAGTTAAGAATGGAAGAGGAGAAATGTCAGGGTTGTTCATAAAAGCATTCAAAATATCTCTCAGATGTAATCTTTTAAAAATCAATTTGAAAACTGGTTTGATGTTAGATGCTGTCCACCAAAAACCTTGCATTTTGAGAAAGCCTATAAAGTTTCATTATATATATAATATAATATTATATATTATATTATACTTTGTTAGGTAAAGCCACCTCTTATAACTGAAGCAAACTTTAAATTCCTTAATAAAACATTATAAGTATTTGCTGAGTAAGTTCAAACTATGTTGAACTTTCCAATTACTGAAATATGAAAAGGCAAGAATGTAAGTCATTAGAGTAAGACTTGAAAGCATGCTGCTTTCTTGAGTGTTTACCGTAATTTTTATTATGCTTCAGTTTTGCTCTTTCTATTGTGTATAACTCATGAAAGAGACTGTGAGTTTTACAGTCTCAATATAAGGTAAGAGCAATGAGAAAGTATCCCACCTAGACAATCAGAAGAGTTCTTAGAAAACTTAAAGGTCATATAACCATTTCTACTTTACAATAATGTATTACGTTCAAGTACAATTCCTGTTTGGAAAGGAAATTGAGATGAAGATATAGGCGTAAGATCTCTTACTCAGAAAAATTTCAATTTAATACTTGTAATTAAATGTTCATCTATCTCATTATAGAGATAAGAAATTAATAATAACATCTAGACGTAAATTTTTCTCACTTCTTTATAGATATATAGAATTAGAGGACTGGTTTGAATTACTTTTGTTGAAGTAATTCAAGCACTTGACATTCTAGAAGACTTCAGTGAAGTAGAACACTTTTACAATGCTATCAAAACAAGTTATTTTCTTTCATATTACAGAATAAAAATCCCTATATTTAAAGTTATGGGAAATAGGAGATGAATGTGCCATCTCCTCTTTGGTTTTTGCACCTTTTGGGAGAACAACCTTAAATCTTTCTTAAGAAGGAATCATAAAGGTATATCATTATTTATTGGTTCATCAGAAAATCTTTAGTTATTTAAGTTTGCATTGGTTTAACATAAAATTTTTTGTTGCTTTTAAATATGCCAGAATTTAAAACTTGTTTTAAAACAATGGCTTATGCTTGTGGAATACATGATGGAAAAGCTGAGGACTGAGTACAACATAATGTGTGTATCCTAATTACACAGATTTGAGCCAGCAGGATGAATGTACACTAAACCATATTTCTCAACAACCTTCACAGATATTCACAAATTACTCCTGGCAACTCCATCTCTTCCCCATTTCTGGCAATAAAATCATAGTGCCCCACTCATGAAACATAAGTATACCCACTCAGAGCTATAGTAGAAGATAGCCAAAGACTTAGGTCAATAGAGCAGAATCGGAATAAACCAGCAGAAACTGTTGTCATCAATAATGGCAAATTTACTAAGTGACTATGTCAGATAAACTTAGAAATACTACTGGCCTACAAGCTTTAGGGGAAAACACAGAAAATTATTTAGTCTCTGCTAGACTGATTGAGAAAAGATTTTTTTTTTTTCATACCAGATAGGGTGAGCACTCTAACCCTGGTTACATGAAGAATAATAATCACCTACGATTTTTCACAACAAAACTTCACAAGTGCTAACATCCCTTTTTTTGTTAGGAAAAAATGTTGATATTCTTAAAATACTGACTCTGATTTTGTCTGTTTGTTTACCAAATTAATTTCAAGATGAAATTGTGAATTGTTATAAAACTATGTATTATAAAATAAATAGAAAATAGGTAAATAAAAAATTAACTTTTTTCATGATTAGCATTACTTTAAATATTTCCTAGATGCATGCATTTTATTAATTATAAGTGCATTTTTTCCCCAAAATATATTCTTCAAATGCATAAAAAGCTTAAGTTACTTTGCAAAGTATATATCATATTGCAATATCTGAGAAGCATTGAGTCCTGGAAAATAAGCAAGCATCAGAGTCAAACAACCAAATTTATAATTTAACATGAAAACTTCAAACCCTCAGGCACAATCCACTAGTAATTTATTTTAATGTCAAGTCTAAAGTGGTCATTCAATCTTTTTGTTGCTGTTGTTCTTGTTGTTTGGTTTGTTGGGGCTTTTTTCTTTTTTATTTTAAATTTTTATTTCAGTAATCAAGAATCTTCTATGGCACCTAATCAAAGTACTATGAATATATAAAAATATATATATATATATATATATATATGGACACACACACACACATCATATACATATCCTTTATCAGCATTATGATTAATTGAGTAATATTTTATTTATTGAGATGTAGATTAGAGAAAATTGGCTATTTGTTCTTCACATCTGCTAATAGTCCTTTCACTTTACACTACACATTTATTAGCCAGAGATAAGATTGTATTCTATGGGAATTTTTACTGGAGCACACAGAGACACACTCACTGATAATCTCACACAGGTATTAAATTTCAGGTAATTGTGTATGTTACATTTTGGGGAAGTAATATATTAAAGCCCTGAGTCAATCATGTTTCTAGAAGTTTGATTTGATTTTACACTCAAAGCAAATCCCAACTCACTTTATATTTAAGACAAAAGAGAAAGGAAAACAAACCCAACTAGAAAACAAATTTAATTTAAATTTAAGTCTCTTGGAATACTACCATTAGTAGACAAAGAAATCAGCAGTAATACTTTCTGTTCATATTGATAATCAAAACCATAAAAAATATTTTTAAAATTATAGATGAAAGACCAGTATATATAAAGGTCAACATAATTTTTAATTTTAGAAAGGGATTTAATATTCTTAGTTGGCTATATATTTGAAATAATTTTGAGACAATACAGGTTTATAGCAAAAACAGAGTTGTCTGAAACTCTGAAGGTGTTTGATCAATGGTATTTTAATACTGATTAATAATCTTTTTGTCTGCCTAATGGAAAAGAATGACATAGTTATGTCTGATGGACTCTCTGAATCTAGTTCTTTCCAAAACATTAGTAACTAAGTGGAGTGTAGTCTTAACAGCCACTTGGGTCTTATTGTATTTGGATGTAGAATATAGCAGTTTCATACTAGTAGCTGCCAGCATTCTGATATATATTTTTTACTCTTTACAAAATGAGTAAGTATGTTTATATGTAAGTGTGTTTATAACACGAGTGGTAAAATTTACTTTTTCTCAGAGGAGACTGGTAAAAAGAAAACGGTGTGTGAAAGTGTATATTTTAAGTTCAGAAAATCTCCATATCAATGTGATTATTACAATCAGAATTTATTTTTTTAATATACTGCAGGCATATGCATTTTTTAAAAGTTTAAATTGTGCATTGCTGTGCCTCATATGCAGCTTTTATACATACACTGTAACAGTTACATCTCTATATCGATCACTTCTACCTTTAGAATATATATATATATATATATATATATATATAAACTCTACATTTATAACATATATACATTATAATACCTAAATTCACCCTGTTCTAGTGCTCAGTCACCCTTAAGGCAAAAATCTTCAGGAAACACTTTTTTACTGTGAGGGTGACCAAGCACTGGCACAGGTTGCTCAGGGAGTTTGTGAAGTCTCCATCTTTGGAAATATTAAAAAAAAAAAAAAAAAAAATCTGTTGCAAGACATTTATCTATTGTATAGAGCAGGAAAATGTTCAGAATTTAGACTCAGACAATATTTTCCCAGTAAAAATTCTTAGGAAGTCAAATATTTGGTTTCTACTGAACTGTACTTGTTTTCCTCCCCCATATTTTTCTCCCATTGCCTTGTGTGATCTTTATTCCAAATATGAAAGATCACTAGGTTTAAATTCCCTAATAGTTTCAAAAAAATGCACATAAAGAGTAACACTTTCCCCAGTAGCTGGCACCCAGAGCTCTTGTCCTACTTGCTGGCTGGTCCAATGTGATGTTCACGCATAGAATCTCAAAACAGGGAGGGCATTCACACAGAAGACAGAAATTTGATTTAGTAAGAATGTAGAACAGTCTGTGGGAATCATATTAGCATCCAGTCTGACAAGTATAATTACGAGCTTCTACTAATACATGATCTGTCTTTTTATCCCTGTTTTCCCTAGCTTGTTCTTTTCTGGTTGGTCTTCATTCTTCCACCATTCCATAAAAATTGGTGTACAATCTCCAGACTCTCTGCTCTGTTACAAAATAGTCTTTCATTTCATCCCATACTAAGTCTTTTATCCCTTCACAGAATCACAGAATCCTCTAGGTTGAAAAAGACCTTGAAGATCATCCAGTCCAACCATTAACCTAACATTGACAGTTCCTAACTGCACCATATCCCTAAGCATTATGTTGACTCTACTCTTAAACACCTGCAGGGATGGGGACTCCACCACCTCCCTGGGCAGCCCATTCCAATGCCTAACAACCTGCTCTGAAAAGAAATGCTTCCTAATATCCTGTCCAAACTTTCTGTTGGTTCAGACAGTCTAGAGGTTCAGTTACAGAGGGGCACCGCTACCCAGGCTTTGGCTTGTGTCTTTTTATAATTCCTCGCCCCTCCTCTGGGTAGGTATTTGAACTCATTAGGCTAATTAGGCATGATGCCTATGTTTATGCTCCTAGAATTCTCCCTGCTTTGGTACATGTGTAGTTTGTACCTTCAGATTCTTCTGGAAATGTCTTGGTGGGCTTGGGGGCCAAAAGGGAGTTATTCCCCCCTTCCTGCAGGTGTGACTGTTGTTTGACCTATCCTTTTGGCATATGTGTCATGAGAATGGGTACTCTATTGGTTCTTCCCAAAGTCACTCAAGATAAGAAAATTCAGTCTCCGAAAAGTGTAGTCACAGCTCCGTGGGATCCTCTCCTCTTGCTATGTGCATTCCCATTACCTGCACAGCCCCAGCATTTCCATAGAAACAGTTTATTTATTTATTTTATTTCTAAATTCTTTATTGTATGGTTCAGACATAAACTATGGTTTCATCAGACAGTCACACTTCTGAAGATATTTAACAGCCTTGGCCCAATATTAATCCTTGGGGGACCCCACTTGTGACAGATTACCAGTTTGAGAAAGCTATTTACCACCACCCTCTGGGTGCAGCCTGTCAGCCAGTTCCCCACTCACTGCTTGTCTAGACCAATTGTCTAGATGGTAATTGTCCTGGTTCAGCTAGGATAGGGTTAAGTTTCCCCAGCAGAGAGAGAGGGGGAAGGGATCTCCAGCCGGGTTATTCATACCATGCTGAAGTCGGGTCCAGGGGCGGGGACATTTTCCTTGGTGGTCTTGGTGGTGGAGAGCTCATGGCGGGCTTGTTCCGTGACCATTTGCGGTATTTCTCTGTATATCTTTTGTCTTGCTTACTGTTATTGCTGTTTATTGTTGTTATCATTGCCACTGTTGTTGTTCAGATTGTTTATCACACTGTTGTGTTAAATTTCTTCTTATTTTAACCCGGGTTTGTGCCTCACTGACAGCCTGACCGGCTGAGGGTGGGGGAAGGGCAACGGCAATGTGCTCTCCAGTCCTGACAGGGCTTAAACCTACACAGTAATGCATCGGTTTCTCTAGGAAGAGGCTGTGGGGAACTGTATCAAACACCTTGGAGAAATCCAGGTAGACAGTGTCCACTGCTTGCCCACATCAACTGAGCAGGTTACTTTATAATACAAGAAATATTTAGTACATCCGTTATTTTCTTTTGTTGTTCATGTAGCATCACGAGGATTTACTGGAACAATCAGCTGGAGAGCAGAGATGAAGCACACTTCTAGAAATACCCATAATTAATGAGCCAATGTGTCACCAAGACAAGTTACCACACCCAGAATTTTGTCCCCACACTATAATTGAATCTACCTCTCATAAAAAAGGTAACCGATAGCACATTTTTACGTAAGGCTTAGAGGAGCTGAGATTGCTACCATTTCTGAAGGCTGTATGGGCTTAACTGTGAATATCACTGACAACCAGCTTTCTCTCTCAGCCGCATACTGAGTTGACCTTACTGCGGCATTCCTGTAGAGTTATATTTTCACACTGATAATAAGGCTTTGCAGAGATTATTAATGGTAACTATTGTCTTTAGCCTTTCATGCCAGAAATATAGCTAAATATGCTGTGTTCTTCAATGTTTAATACTGTTTCTGTGAAGCATAAGGGATCCTGAGAAGAAAATGTCAACTTTCTTTTTTCTTAGTGCTGTTTCCATTTGTCCCTGACAACATAGGTCTTTGGTTACAGAAAATCAGTATTAAACAAAAATAAAGACAATGCTTTGTAATAACAGTTATTCGAAGAATACTGAAAGCTGAAAAAGCATTAAGTTTTAGTATGCTGTAATTATAAATTATTTTGATTTTTTTTTTCAAAAATCTGAAGCAACATTTTATTTTTCTTCTTTTTGTATATGGGGAAAACCAAACCAAAATAAAACATGCTATCACCCCACTTAGCAACAGAGTAAAGTAATTCATGAAGACGTAATGAGATGAAACAGAAATCTCTCATGATTTACTTCTTAAGTACTTGCATTTTTCATCTCTATAAAGCTATATTATAGCCCTATGTAAAATCACATTAATAATAAATTACAGTTTTGTAAGAATGCATATGTCAGAGCCAAATGCCCTAAGCAGTCAATTTCAGCCTTTTGTACTTGTGCTTGGACTTGCAAATTTAAATGCTTTTTTTTTTTTCCCCAGCCATTCTTCTGCAGTTATTTTTCAGCTAGACCAATAGCAGAGAGCTTAAACTTACATGTATGCATGCACAACAGAGCTGATACTCAGCTGACTGGGCAAGAGCACAAACCTATTAGCACTGAGAAAATTCTGGACATGAGAATTCTACAGTCTGTAGCTATTACTTCTTCGCTTTTCTACAATTTAGACACAAGGAATGTAGTTAAGTCTTCATTAATATTTTGGGAATAGAAATCTAGATTTGCAGCTTCAAAACCTTGAAAACAATTCAGGGTTATATTCCAGAAGGATTACAGGGTTATATTCAATCATCCATCTTTCAGTCTCCTCTTTCATTACCACACTAATATTTTCTCATATATTTTTGGACAGTTTCACCTTGACCAAACTAAAAAATTCTGGTTCCTATATATCATTCACCAGCTTCTGTCTGGGAAGAATCAGCATCCTTCTTCACACTGAAAGCAAGCTGTGCTTCCAAAATAGCAGATGCATTTTTTTCCCCACAGTTTTATTACCTAACAATTCCACCCTATTGATACGTCTTTCTATAACTCTTTACATATTCTAAACTGAATGACTTCAAACTCTTTAAAATTATAACATACATTTGCATATACATCTTTTCATGATCCCAGAGATCTATGTATGCAACATGACATTAGATTTAATAATTTTTTCATTAAAGGTCTGTGTGGCGTGCCTGATAAAAATGGCACATATTTCTTTATTATTGTTCAGAGGAAGCTCTGTCTACAGGATGCTAGTTTTTACATTTGATAGTATCCAGAATAAGCATGATACCCCAGAAAAACAAGATCTGGGTATGGAAAAATATTCTCTCTATGTCATTTCATCAAAAAGTGGATAACATTTCTTTAATGTAATTCCAACTTTGTTGGGATTCAAGAGGACTTTCTGCAAGAGAATGGACATGTGAGCAATCCTGCATGAGAACAAGACTAAGAGCCTCAGCCTGAGCAAGAATGCGATAAGGATGTGAACCTGAATGAGGGGGGAGAAACTCGACGAGACAAACAACCCCCAGCAGGGGCTGGGACGGAAGAGGAAGTTCCACAAGGCAGGAAGCCTGGCAAGGCTGATGTGGCACCTTTTACCCAATTATAGGAAGGTTTAAAGCGCGGGCTAAGTTAACTGTCCAGTCTTGAGGACTTGTACTGCATGTTACTCACGTGTGCGGGAGAACATTATAAAAGGGCCTTCTTAGTTGTAATAAACGGGCATTGCTCTCTCGCACAACTTGCTATAGTAATCTAACCTGTTAAGTTTCTTTAGCTATGTAGTGAGCTGTGTAGAAGTGTGAGGATTTTTACCAGATATTGTGTAAACTCAACTCAGAAACACGTGTTTCTGTCATGAAGTATGTAATGCGAAATTCTCTGAAAGACTCTCATGACATAAAGCTGCTAAAAAATTTGTAATTTCAAAATGGTTTGAGCCAGATCCACAGTAAGTGTAAGTCAGTATAAATTTGCTGAATTAAGATATCACTATCTGGTTCCATAATGACACTGCGTGACAGGAATATACACTACAGTGTGCAAAGGTAAATGGAGACTGAATATGATGATGCAGGAAGTCCATTCAATTCAGTGTTATGCATACTAACATATAGGTTATATTTGTATCTATAATTTTTACAGGTCTAATAAAATATTTTCAACATACATTCAATACAGTGATGTCCAATTGCAGTTTTTCCCCTTAAGGTATGACTTGTATGAATGCTGTGTGCTGACACTGACTACCTATGAACCTTTCTTGATGGGTTACAGCTCTTCGGAAATTAAGGTGGTGTCACAGTTTCAGTTTTTATAATCACACTGCAGAAAAAAAAAATAGCAAGAAACCTCTGTGCTTCAATAGATTCCAATATTCTTTTAACATATATCTCAGATAAAATGAAATTAAATATAAGCAAAACTAAGATCTACATTTTAATACAGAGGAATTATTTTAATATGTACTTTATATAGGTGGGTAAGTGATTTTAGTTTTTTTCATTTCATGTTTAAAGTCTAGTTAAATGGAATATGCATAGTTTAAGAGATTAATCTGTAGACTATGTTGCTTCTTACTTTTAACAGCCAGTTCTCAAAGGCAGAGTACCAGAAAAAACACTACAATTTTTAAGTGGACTACAGTAAAAATAACCTTATATGCAAACCAAGATTTTATTAGTAGTCTAATTACTAACTTAAAAATCTATTAAAAAAAATATTGCTAGTCCAATCAGAATAATACTAACACTTCTATCTGAAATTACTCAGTTATTACAGTTCATTGCCAATGATGATCCAGTTACACCTGATAACACACAGCTTTTTTAGTATCTATCCCTTCTATCATGTGTTGTCCATATCCTTCCTTTCCTCCTTGGCATGCTACAGCTGATGTTTCTAGTTTTGCTCAAGAAGATGGGTAGGAAGTGGATGGTCTTGGCTAAACTGCCTTCCACTTTCCCACCAGGATTAGTTAAGATGGTAGTGTTTGTGGAGGTAGTTTCTTCTCCATCCTTCTAAGGTAGACTTGGAAATCAAATGTTTGTTACAAGTGTCCACTGACTCTTTCTTCATTGTTTACCTCTAAACCTGTTTTTATCTGGTTTATGAGATGGCATCCCTTTAGTAATCTATTTAAAAGTTGTGCTTGCTCTTTCAAGGCCTCTGTCAAAATCTGTTGATTTTATTTTGGGGGCCTGCTGTTACAATCTCCTGTTTTTCCTCAACAATCTTCAAGCTCTTCTGTCTCTATAACATAATCAATTTTTTATTAGCACAGCCTAGCCACAGACATATACTTATTCAAAGGTCATTGAATACTTTACAAGAATAATACATTAGAAGAAATACCTGTATCTACAGACAGACAGATATGATGCTTGGATATCTGCTTGTTATTAATATCTACTAGATGCAACAATATCAGCAGTATATTATCAAAATTACTCTGCAACAGCTAATTTTAGCAGTGTTAGAACAGCATGTGACCTTCTCTAAGAAAAATATCACATGATATTCAACAATGTCATATGAAACACAATTAATTACGTATTCTTTGAGGTTTGTGGTGTTTTGTTGTTTTTTTGTTTTTTTTTTTTTTTCTTCTTCTCCCAACAGGAACAAGATACAGCTGATAATATTTTACTCAGTCTTTTAGCATTCATTAGTTAATCTGGTTTGAAGATGCAGGGCTGATGTTAGGAACTAAATTAAATTTAATATTACAAACTGCAATGACATTCTTTTACAAAATAATGTTTTTCTTGGTAAAACAAAAAATGTCAGAGCAAGAGAAAAATACATTTTACTTCATTATTGAATGACTATATGCCACCAGCATGAAATGATATATAGACTTATAAGGTATATTATCTGAAGCATTTCCAATACAAATAGAAATATTTGCACCATTGTTCAAGATGATAAGAAATGATCTTGTAGAATAGCACACTTCAAGAACAAAGAAAATTGAATAATACAGTGTGGTTTCTCAAATGATCAGATCATGAAGATCTAGAAGTAAAGATTTAGAAACAGTTAAAACTAGCAAGCACAGTTCATATAATGAGAATAATTTCAATTCTTCCATTGTGAATGATAATGTCTAGAGATCTGTTTGGTATTTTTTTCAGAACTGGGCCATGATGCTATTTAAAAATATATTAATAACAAGCTAGCTACTCATGCCACCCATCATACTTACAACTGGGATTGAGGACTTTATTTCAGTACCTAACTCTCCTATTTTATGGTCCAAGAGAAAGGTCCTTGAAGCATCTAAGTACTTCCATCAAGGCAAATACATTTGTTAGAGGGAGTCTATCACGTCTTATCTATGCCATCTATGTGCTTAAATTTAGTTGAACCAGATCTCAGCTTTATGTTATAACTCAGATTAAGAAAAGTCATAAGTAGTCAGGTCGGGGCAGCATAAAGGAAATGGATGGAAAAAATACAGAATTCATTGTAAATTGAAATCTTATTATAATGAGTTGGTCCACTTTTTTCGATGTGATTATATTTTCCAGACGAAAAAGCTGTCTTTTTCTTCTACAGATGCTACTCTAAGCATATAAAGTCACAGACTGAAATAAATGCTTTGATATCAGTGTGTTCTAAGAGAGGTATACCAGGAAGTGTCACAGCTTCATCTGCAAAGAAGTTAATTGTTTATTTTTAGACATGAGACTGGAATGTTAAAAGTTACTTTTTACAGTTTGGCAGTTTAAGATACTTTTAAGTAATGAAGTACTTTCAGGGATTCTTTTGTAAAGGAAAACTTTGTAGAGGTTGCTTCTGCAACTTCCAGAATCTCACATATGATAGGATATGAAGTCACTTATGAGACATTTTGATATATGCTAATTATGTGAGAAAACAGAATTGACTGTAGAAATGAAGGATTAATCCATGTGCAGGCCTGTCTCTTCAAAACAGTTCCTGGTTATCTATGAAAACTGAACCGTTCCAGGAATAATTCCTCTCTAGTAACTTGGAACATTAATAATTTGGACATCTACATTTGAGCTACTTGTTACTATTTAGTGAACATGAAAAGAAAAATGGCTGCTGGGGGAGTAATTCCTGTCCTCCTGTTCTAGTTTGGGAGTAGATCACCAGAATGAACAACCTGTTTGTCTGTAATGGAGACCAACTGAGACAGGTTCAGATTAATTGCATCTTTTGTGGTATCCTGCAATTGTAGAAAAATAATAATATGAGGAAAAAAATCCTTTCCCAGTTCTTAAAATTGTTGACATTGATATATTTTTAACAATATAATATTTTTTTTTATCTTTGTTAATGATTTCTCATCATTATTTCTCGATTCAGACATCACCAGTATTAACTTGTACATTTGACAAAGACAAAGAAGGTCTGTGGTTTTATTCTGAATATGAATCCCAAAAATAAGACACCTCTTCATAAACTGAGGGCAAATTGACCGTTTTTCAGATGGGATTTATTGTTGTCATTGACTTTTGAATTTATTACTTATTTTTTACATTTACTTCATGGTAGTAAGTTCTTTGGGGTTTTTTGTTTGTTTGTCTTTCTCTGCTAGTCAGCTTCCTCACTCTGACAGTTAATAAATAGTTAACTAAAAAATATTGCAATAAAGAAGATAGAAAAAGAAAGCAGAAAAAATATTGTCTGGTCATGCCCCAGTAGTATAACCAAAATTTATAGGATGTACATAGGATACACTTTTCCAAGCTAGCCTGCAGTCATTCTGTTATGATATAACTAGCTACGCATACTACCCATCACAAGGTAGGCACTGAAAGAGTTAGGATAATGAACAGTTCCACAGGGGATTAATTTCAACTTTCCCTTACAATGTTTGTGTCTCTAAAATAACTACAACTAGGGCAGTTAGTATTAAGTCATCCTTTGTATGTAATAAGTCAGTTTTTCACTAGGAGATTTATCTAACAGTTACTGGAATAAAGTAAAATCCACTGAAACCGATAGACATAGAACCAAAATTTATGGGTATACTCCCACTCAGCACTTAAGGTGGCACACATATATACAAAGACAGCGATGCAATTTCTTTTTAACTGTAATGAATGGGAAAAGTTGATATTTCTGAAAAGATTCTTCTCCGAAAAGAACTTCTAATCTTTTGACTGGGAAAAAAAAAAAAAAAAAAAAAAAAAAA
>NW_020799091.1:47630607-47634806 GCF_003259725.1 Athene cunicularia
TTTTTTTTTTTTTTTTTTTTTAAACAGAAATAAAATTCAGTAATAAGGCAAAACAAAAGCTGGCAGCAGGTGATTAGGAATCTATATGCTAACATACAGCTGACTGTTTACAAGTGTAAAAATAGTATGTGTCTTTATTAGAAGCATAAAATGCAGAAAGGAGGCAAGTAGGAAACAAGACTGCTGTTCAGCCTCTATTCTCCTTTTAGGAATGCACTAATATGTGTTTTGGAAGTGAAACTCATTAAGATCTTAAGGTTAGGAACAAAGGCCTTTTGTTCAGATTAATTGAAAGAAACAATAGATAGCCCCCATACCAAAAAGGAAACATATAATTACTAAAATATATGTAAATCAATTCAGTAATTAAATCCCTGTGGATTTTTTTTTTCCCCTGTTGGACACAACTGAGTAGCAATGTATGGATGTATTTGTGCACATTGTGAGTGAAAGTGGTAGTAAGAAATAGAACAAGACAGTCTGAACACAGCTAGGGGAAAGAGTATACACATTGTCCTGAAAGAAACCTAGAGAGGAGGTTTTAGGTCAGCTTCTGCCTGAAAATCCCTTGAGAATGTGAGAAAGGAACTTGTGTCCTATAATTTGTTTTCTCCTATTCTCAGAGAAAAAGCACTTTATTTATTTTTAGTGAATGAAAATTACTGGGTCAAATAAATACATGACCCCATCATTAACTTCTTCTCCTAATTGCAGTCCTGAAAGAATCAAAAGTCTGGCTATTTTCCAGGCTAAAAGTGGTAATACTTTTGAATTCTCAGCAATTAATATATTGATAAATAGTTTATAAAACTGGTATGTTGAAAGAAAATGAAGAACTTGATTCAGGAAGATACATAAATGCCTACCAGTTTAACATTTTTTTGGTTCTGCCCTCAAGAAATGGGGAAAAAAAAAAAAAAGTATTATTCAATTTATAAGTGAAATTAGAACTATCAGAAATGTATTCTCAGGAAGCCCATATGCTCAGTAGAAAGGCACCAGAAGGTAAGTAATAAAAATATTGAGATACTGGGATTTGTCTTTTCTTCTTCCTTTCATTTTTCACTTCATGTAGAAGGCAACAATTCAAAGGCCAACAGCTTTTTCCTAATATTTAGGGTACAGTGTGGAGTTTTCTTCTGAGACTAGGTGCCCAGTGCTGTATTCCAAAGGCTCATCAAGCTAGTTGATATCAAAACTGATTAATTTTCTATACCAGAGCACGTATGGACCTATTCTTTCTTCTGGACACCTGTTAATGGGACAAAATAATGGGATTACCATGCAGTCTGCTCTACATTTTCTGAATCAGTGGGAAGCTAGAATTACCCAGAAAAGGGGTGTGTGTGTGTGTGTGTGTGAAGATTAAAAATCTGACAGCAAAGGTGGAGAAAGTATACAGATACTATCCACATCTACTCAGCTGGATCTCTCAGAGTTTCTTCCTTCTGATTCAGCAGCACCACTGCTACCACTTGACCTGGCAAAAGCTTACTATTTATCAAACACATATAAATATATGTTTCTTTTCTGGGTTAAGTAAAGGTGGCCCATCTACCTATGTTAAAATAGGTAGGTTTTGACTCAGTAAAGGTTTGGGCCAATTGAGAGGGTCGAATTTCAATTGGCAGACACTGCTTGTAATGTCGCGAGATTCCCATCCTACTATCCAACTTGAGACATGAGTGTGTATTACAATCAAGTTGGAAGTTAGCATTAGTGATGTCATTATCATTACATTCATTTTTATTAAATATTTCAATATTTGCTAAATTTACCGTTTCCTCTTTTGAACTAATTTGGTTATTTGTATTATTATTAACTGAAATTCTTGAAAATTGAGTTCTTCAGTTTGGGTGCCTACCGAGATGAAAAGTATTCTATTTGGTCACACCACATTGTCACAATCTAGTAAGGGTGGTCAGAGCCAAACAACTCCCCCTTACAGAGTTGTTAGGCTGTGCCCAACGTAGCCTGTGGGCTTGGCTTTGGGCGATCAATATAATTGCTGCCTATAATTTGAACCACCTAATTATACTATCAAGCGGTCGGTGAAATCACTTGATAGGGCGAGGAAACTATAATGCCAATTGACTGGGGCAGAGGAAAGTTCAGTTACCCTGAAGGGCATCCAGTGGGACCACGTGGAGGTATGACCACTGCAGCTGAGCCCAGTTAGTAACTATGATCCCGTCTTAAGAGAGTTGTAGGTATCTGGTCCACTCTCAGGCCTCCAGGTGTGGGTTAGTTCATACCAGCCAATCAGCTCCACATAGATCTCACTGAAAGAAAATAGCTTGTACTAGCTATTAAATGAGGGGGAAAAGAAAAAAGAAAAACAAACAAACAAACAAAAAGAATATGCTTATACAAATGTGTTTGTGATATACATAAGCGTGTATTATTTTATGTGCAATATTATAAACCTTATTTCATAATACACCAATACTTTCCATCTTATGTTTTATTCAATATTTCAGTTGGTAGGGAGCACAAATGGGAAATACATCAACTAATAAGACCAGAATATATATGATTTAGTTGTGGATAGAAACTCTAAAATGTATCTGAAATTTTGATTCAAGATTTCAGGACCCAACATTTTGAAATTCCCAATATTATTGTTTTACTCTAATTATTAATAGACATTTACAAAAAGTGAGCAACAAGTTTTTTATTCTTTACAGTCATAGTTTTCCATTAGTTTCAAAATAAGTTAAAAATCCACAGGAAACCTTTGTGTGTTAAATGCAAAGGCAGAAATATACAGATTTTATGCTCTCTAGAGAGGTTTGTGTGTGTGTGTGTGTGTGTGTTTTGTTCTTACTTATTATTTTACACATTTTCATGAAATAGAATACCAAAACAAAACCATCATCTGTAACACAAAAAACACCTTTCTGTTTGGTGAGTATAAGCACATTTGGTTTTAATTTTTAATACAGTTTCACTTTAGGATTTCAGGAAGACCTTTTAAAAGTTATCAACTTGCTTGCTTTCAGTAGAGATAGGATTTTGTGTATTATCTTAA
Organism: Athene cunicularia; assembly: GCF_003259725.1. Classification (NCBI taxonomy): domain Eukaryota; kingdom Metazoa; phylum Chordata; class Aves; order Strigiformes; family Strigidae; genus Athene; species Athene cunicularia. The sequence goes on from NW_020799091.1 coordinate 47,633,639, forward strand.
AACTTGAGTGCACTCAGGTACCTAACTAGTTTATTAACTACTTACCTAAATTACTGGAAATACAATAGTGTTAATAAAAAGGACCTTCAGCAGGAATAGTGCATCTCAGATGACAAATGAGTCCTATTTACTTCAAGCTATAGGTCATTTGTTCAGATGCATCCTTGGTTAGGTAACATTGTCCAGATTGCTGGGTGGGTTATGCAAAATTTTCTGCTGGTCTCATTCCAGTTTCTGATGAAGTATGTATGATAAAAACCTACCATCAAGAGTAACATAAGCCAATCTGTGTAATCACAGCACAGAAACAAATTTGCACAGGACGAAAGCACAAAATTACTTCTCACCTCCTGCAGTGTTTCCTCAGATCATATTTTAAACTGATTGGAAGAAGGAAAGGCTGAAACTAGGACAGTCTCAGCTTTGTGTAACATTTGTTAATGACTTTGATTATCAAGATTGACAACTGAGTTTCTTCCATCAGATTAAATTATGCAAAATTAATAATTGGAGAAAATTATAAATGAAAATAAATTTTATTTAATAATCACAGAAACTGATGAAAGCATGGAACATTTTTTATTATTTTTTGTCATAATTCCTGTGGTCCATAACACTGCCAGTTTGCAACATTGTCAGTATTCTTCCAGTTCCCTGTGGTTGGTCCTCCATTTTAATTTTCCTTGTACACTCTCCCTCAGCATAATACCTAATTTCTCTCACATCCCTGAGCATTAGTCAAACACGAAGCATCATGTCCTAGGCTGATTCTCATCCATATGTGATCTGATTAACTCCAAATACTCATATCTTGATTAACTGCTGCATTTACCATGCAAGCTTTCCACAATATCTTCCTTCTCTCTCTACCTAGATGCTAATCTTTAGTAAACTTGTTGAAAATTCCTGTCTTTGAAATCCCCTCTTCTTTCACCTTTGATTGACATTAGATAGTGGGTTCAAGATTTATCCAGAGGGAACTGGCAGTATAAGCCTGTAAGTAATCTTTCCTTTGTCCTGGTTTTGACCAGGATGGAGTAAATTTTCATTGGAGTATTTCATATCATGTGATGTCATGCCCAGGGATTTAGGTGGGCAGGCTCTCTCTCTCACTTTCTCATTTTTTCTGCCTTCAGCCATGTTGTTGTTGTTGTTGTTGTTGTTGGGG
>NW_020799091.1:47634856-47644724 GCF_003259725.1 Athene cunicularia
TTCTCTTGTTATATTTAGCAAATTCGTTCTTTTTATTCAACCACGAATACTCTTCTTTTGTCCCTCCCCTGTCTGACCAGAGGGGGTATGGGGTGGTGAACGGCTGGCCACATGCCGTCTGGGTGCCAGCTGAGTTCTAACCTCCACACCCTTCATGTGAATATCAGTAAAGTTTATGTCTATTGAAAGAATGTAAATAAAAGTTAAGTTCAAGGTGAAATGTCTAAATTTAATTTTCCATAATTTTAGATGCATATAGATAATGTAGACATCCATGTCACCCCTGGCACTATATATTGTAACTGAAGACATTTCTGGGATGTGATTCATTTATTCTTAAAATGGACATTTACTACTTGGTTTCTCTCAAAGTACTTTTTTATCTCTATTTAATTAAAAAGAACATTAAAGTGAGTATCAGATATATGCATCTACATTACACACATTTTCTCAAGTGAGATTGATCTACTAAAACCATTTTAATTCTATTCCTCAGTACAAAGTTTGGATTTCAAGCTCTAGTGGGGCCGTCATCACGCTCGGTAAGCCACTGCTCCATTTTACCCGTTTTCTTTTTGAACTCACTATTGTTACTGTTGTTCTCTTGTTATATTTAGCAAATTCGTTCTTTTTATTCAACCACGAATACTCTTCTTTTGTCCCTCCCCTGTCTGACCAGAGGGGGTATGGGGTGGTGAACGGCTGGCCACATGCCGTCTGGGTGCCAGCTGAGTTCTAACCTCCACACCCTTCATGTGAATATCAGTAAAGTTTATGTCTATTGAAAGAATGTAAATAAAAGTTAAGTTCAAGGTGAAATGTCTAAATTTAATTTTCCATAATTTTAGATGCATATAGATAATGTAGACATCCATGTCACCCCTGGCACTATATATTGTAACTGAAGACATTTCTGGGATGTGATTCATTTATTCTTAAAATGGACATTTACTACTTGGTTTCTCTCAAAGTACTTTTTTATCTCTATTTAATTAAAAAGAACATTAAAGTGAGTATCAGATATATGCATCTACATTACACACATTTTCTCAAGTGAGATTGATCTACTAAAACCATTTTAATTCTATTCCTCAGTACAAAGTTTGGATTTCAAGCTCTAGTGGGGCCGTAGAAACGCTCTGTAGTCAAGAACACTCTGAATATAAACAGGTCAGATATGTAGAGACTCTCCATGTAAACCTGTACAGATGAGGAGTCAAAACTGCTAAATGCAAGAGCAAGCCTCATCTCTTGCTTAAGAGGACCTCTCAACCTCTGAGTTGAATCTGATGTACATTTTAGGCAGTTCTACCCACATACTCAGGCAGAACTGCTTTTAAATATATCAAGAAAAGAGAAGAGATGAAAAAACAGAAGTTAGTAGTAGCTGCTCTTTTCATAGTAACTTAACCATCAGGCATTAAAAGATAAAAGTAGATTCCAAGCCCTCATGAAAGTCATGAGTCTTGAACATATATTCTAGATGACAGGATGATTTTATAATGGCAAATTAGGATAAAACTAGGCATGTAGATGACTCCTAGCCAACTTGTTTATTTACTTCTCAACAGCTTGTTTGAGGATTTTATATTAGCCTATCTTTGGACGGACAGAAACAACCAATAGAGACATTGCAATCCCCTATTTTCTTCTTTCTAGTTGAGACACTAAGTAATATTTCTTTTCACTTAATTTTTTTGGTGCCCATGACTTTTCTTTTGTGTTCTTGATTACACAGCAGTCCAGCTTCACTGGGAAATACACTGAATTCTTCACCCTCTTCTAAGACCCCACATGTCCCACAATGTCCATGCAATGTAATATAAGGGTTTGCTTTTTCTGGAAGATAGAACTGGTCATTGTATTTCAGTAATATTTAACACCTTGCCTTAAATATCTAGGGTAAGTTTAGAGTAACAGAAAGGGTTAGAACAGATTGGCTGTTGATTAGAACAGTTCTGCTGTGGATGTTAGATGTTAAGCGAGTAAGTTATCTAGTCTACTTGCAGGTATCCAGAGTCTGAAAGTTTCGAAATCCAGTTGTTCTCTCTCACATGCAAGTGTCTATAACCTCTGTGCCCAACAGCCTGGATGTGATCATACACTCTCACCTGAGCTCTGAAGCATGGATCTACTAAGACAAAGAGGACTAAAGGAGATCAACTTTCCTTTCTAACTTCTCATTGTGATTTTGAATCAGACACGGCCTAATAAGTACAGAAAGATTCTTGTGGCCAAAATACAACCAAAAGGTAACGATTGTTTTGAGCAGAATTCGGATCTTTGTAACAATCACATCTCCTGTAATACGCACTTCACCCAGAAGATTCTAATTATTTAAATAAACCTTGTCAAGCGTTGCATTTCATTATTATAATTCTTAATGACACCTTAAATATCTATTTATAATTGTTGTGACTCTTTGTATTTACCATCAAATATCTATTTCCAATAATATGTAAATTACACTGCAAGCTCGCACTTGACAAGACTTATGTGAATTTAGAAACATAGTCATTTATCTAAAGAATTGTGCTATTTAACAGATTATCTGTGTGGCAAAATATATCCATTTCACCTATCAGTTTTCCTGCACTTATGGCTCAAAAGACTGGAGTCAAGATGGTAAGAAAGAGATGTCCTGCCAAACTAAGTTTTTGTAAGAGTTATGAGTGAGTAAAGGCCTCAGCATAGTGATTGTTCGATTGTCACTTTCTGCAATGCTAAATTTTTTGAACGAGCTCTGTATGTACGTGCATGTAAAAATACCTCAGTCTGTGCCTAGTCCCACAGATTTAAACAACCCTTATAAAACTACTGTAATCCTCAGATCACATGAGTGTACCAGAGAGTTTGTTAGAGCAATGAAGAACAACATACATTTTAAATGATATTTTTAATTTAAATTCTAATAAATGAAAAAATATTAATAATCCACAATATTTCTCTACATATGTATAGTAGGATGTTTTAATCTTTAGCACTGTTTTAATAAACTACATACTTGATTTCTTACACTATACTCAATATAACCTTATGAAGCATTGTATACAGTTAAAAATGTAAATTTTCCTGGTAGTCAACCATAGTATACTAAAGCCAGACAAAGCTTTATAGAAAGTACCTGTCTTCAGATAAAATATCAAATAAAGAATGCTCTTAATTCTTCATTCAAAACATTTTTCTCAGTTTATTTCTGAGTATTTTTGCCCATTATCTAAAAAAAAAAAAAAAAAAAAAAAAGGTGCTAAACAACTGTTGACCTTGTTCTGCTCTATTTAACCAATATGTTGCTTGCCCAGCACTTCAGCTCAGCAGAATCTAAGTTCCCCCACTCCTTTGATTTTACAGATAACCTTTTAAATAGTCATAAAGGAAAATACTGCTGTGTCACTTTTCTGATACTAGAGATGCTGAAGTTTAAGCTGAGAGCACAGGTTGTGGAATCTCGTGGTATGTTTGCTTCAGAATTATATGTTCTTCTTCTTAGAATAGTATTTGTAATATTTTGTGTTCTAGTGTCAACTGAAGACAACTTCATGTCTTCAATGGGAACCTCACTAGAACTGTGAAAAAACATAACATTGTGAAGTACTTTGAAATCATAAAATTTTAAAGTAAAGATTCCTGTACAAAGTAAATTGGCTTATGTGTTCATGGATATTATAGTGCAATCTTTAAATGTAACACATCGCTTTTTTTCCCAGAAGTAAATTCCAATGTCCTTACACTAAAGAACTACTAATACTTCAGAAGAAAAACTATCTTTAAAAGTTGTTGGTGTTTGGTTTTTTTTTTTTTTGTTTGTTTGTTTGTTTGTTTGGGTTTTTTTTAAATAGCAACCCATTTACCTTCTTTTAACTTCATTCTCTAATATTACAGTGATTTATTTTTGTAGAATATTTCCAAACTTGATAATCTAGACCTAGACCATTATATGTAAAACCTCAAAGTCCATGTTAAATATTAGTACGTTAATAAGCAAGAAGATACAGGGCTTAGTAAATGAGTAAAAGATGTTGTGAAAATTATTTATAATCACCAGAGAAAGGTCTTGGTGTGTACAAGCCTTCAGATATTATTAGTAATGACCTTGTTCTGCTCTATTTAACCAATATGTTGCTTGCCCAGCACTTCAGCTCAGCAGAATCTAAGTTCCCCCACTCCTTTGATTTTACAGATAACTTTTTAAATAGTCATAAAGGAAAATACTGCTGTCACTTTTAGTCAACAATGACTAAAAGAAGGATACACCTCATCATGTTTACTTTTTCTGTGGTTTTACATTCTAAGGAATGCTTAGAAATAATAATGTGTATGTGTTAATGAAACTACAGACTTTTTAAACAGATGATGGAATATATTGTCTAAGAAACTGAAAAATATATACTAGACAAAAACTTCCATAGTACATCTGTCCACTCATCCCTAAACAGAGCTGGTATCAAAAAGAAACCTTGCTGTGTCATTTTCATATAAATTAAAATATTTTAAAAATTAGTGTATCTCGAATATATTCTTTCCCTCTTAAGAAAAATAGATTGCTTCATATCAGAGCCAGATAAACCTATGGTCTGGCAGTGAAGCTAATTTAGACACAGTGAAACAGCCAAAGAGAACAGCTATGTCTGGATATATCTGTCTAGAATATCAATCACACTTTACATTTTCCTCTCAGGAAATATGGACAGTGACAGAGGTGTGAAAACCAAGTTCCATTAGGAATGTGCTCTCAAACATTTATGCCAACAAAAAATAATGTGATTCTTGGTCAGTATACATCTTTATTTCTCATCCTAAGTCAGTAGCCAAACTTTATCTGGACTTTGATACCACAAAGTAAGTATGATTAATCTCAGAATAATTTCAAGAATATATAATCAAAGGTGCCAAGTATGTTGTTCTATTTTGTAGTTCTGTTAATGCAGTTGCATTTACACAATTTATATTTTTATTTTTATTTTTTTTTACTTTCGTTTTGGGTAAGCACTAGAAGACTTTGTGGGTTTCCTTTACAAATTCAGTCCATGAAGCAAAATTGTACTTTAGAGGAGTTATGGTAGGTCCTCAAGCCATTTTTCTTGACAAGCAGTAATGTTTATAGGAAAGCTAATGAGTTTATTATTAAAAAATCAGAATTTCACAGAAACAGTTTTAGAACTCTAAGAAAATTAATTAGGTTTCTGTACATATCAGTTAATTCTGACCTGAAGCTCAGACTTTAATGTCATTGTTTGATCAGAGAGGACAGGGGAGCAGTTTTGAAAATTGAATCCATGAATATACATGCTGCTTATTTTGTAGATTTCTGTATCTTCCAGTTTTGTCTCTCTTTAGTTCTCTACAAGACAATGTCCAGTTTGTATGATTCTGGGGATACCTTATTCCAGGAACTGTTCCCAGAAGGCAGTGTTTTCATCTTCTTTCCACAGTCCTCCAGCACTCTTCCAGCAGACTTTGCACTCTCCTGCAATCTCCTCCTATGACACATCCACGACATAAACTGTATACCCTCAATGTCATTTCATAAAACCAGCACTCAATTGGGCTGTGACAACTTCACCTTATTTAAATACTCCTAAATAAACAATTCACAAATTAGTTATTAAGACACAGAAAGTCAGGAGCTCACTATGGGTCCCAGGAACAAGTGCTGTGATTAAAATAGTCCACTTTAAGAGATGTGTCCACATGAGCAACATGGGTTTTCAAGTTTCAGTCTCCTCAATTTAACAAGCAGGTCAGGAACTCTCTGAACCTAATGTATTTGGCAATACCTGTAGCATATAAAACAGATTCTGGACCAAGCTGAATGATGTTGCAGACATGATGATCATGTAGAGGTTAGGCCAATTCTTTCCGTAACAGAATAGGAATGACTGTATGGACAAGGTTTTGGTTTCCTTTATTGCACATTTCTAGTTACTTCCTTGAGATATTGTCAACTCTGTAAATAAAAAAAAACAACTAGAAAGGTGTCCTAAATCATAGCAGTGAATCACTGAAGACCACTATCAAAGCTGTGCCAGAGCCATTTTTAATTTACTGCTAGAACTGCAAAGTGGGTTCCTCTGTTTGAGAGGAGCCATAGTTTAGATCATCACTTTAGGGGATTATCAGTCATCGTGGACAGAGATGTAATTCTTAATTTCAATCTCAAAAGTAATAAAATATAAATCAATTATGGTGCATCTTCTAGAATTCTCACATTGCAGGCTAACCTAATGCAGCACAGCTTTTCCCAAGCCACATTTTTATTTGGCTTTATTACCAAAAGACAAGACCTGAAAAACAACTCCTCCATTTCTCTTTATTGACTTAAAAGTAGGTCTTAAATACACACATATGTAACAGGGATGGGATGCACATGCATATTTGTTTAGCTTTTTTTTTTTTCTTCAAATGTCTTACTGCAGCAAAATATTTGTGACAAGAAAATATTAATTATGTCAGATATTTAAAAATATTATAATTTAAATTGTATGTAAAATTAACTGAAAATGGAGAATATCATTCTTTTTATTCTGTAGATGAGATTCACTTTACTTGATTGATGTCTTGATTATAGATAGCTATGTTTGAGATAGATAGCCTGGGTCCTTTTTATCAATTAATAGAAATAAGCCCTTTCTGGACATAGTTCACCTGACCCCTTATAAAGCTTTAGCTTATGCTGAGATGAGTCATCTAACAGCTAAATTGGCTTTTCAGGAATTCAGCACTTGTGTTTACACTCAGGCCTCTTCTGCTGAGGTGTGTTGCTCTGTGTTGAGTAAAGTCAGTACTGCTTACCATAACCTGAGTTCATTAAGTAATTAAAAGTAAGAATATTTTACCTTGGATTAGGTAAGAATTTTTCACACTATCACACATTTTTATTCAAACTGAAACAGGCTCAAGTTCATCTGATTTAGGATGAAGACAGACAAATTATCTGAACCTGGTTACATGAACATCTCTCCTAGGGTCCACAAGTCATGGAATGATGAATTGAAAGCCATTGAAACAATTACTGTGAAAGAAATAATAATTTTAGTTATCAATACTTGGAGTTGCATTATTCTACTCAAATAAAATTGTTAGTCTAAATTTTCTTTTAGTCCTTATCCCCTATCTACATTTTTTTGGTATGTGTATGAAGAGAGAAGGCTCATGGTGGCTCTTACACCAAAGTAAGACTTGAAAAGCTATTTATCCAGGGTATGCACCTACGTATAATAAGTTCTTCCAGGTACCCCAGTTTAGTCAAAAACTCAGTACACTGTTGTACCTCAATTTATTATTCCTGCTTAGGAAAAGGTGTAATTGATTTGGGTGCAAAGCTTTTATGTCTTGGTTATATAATCTCTGTGTTCTGCATTATAATTAGTTTAGTGCTTCATTTTGTTTATGCACTCATTCAGATCTACTCATATTATCTCTAGCTAAGATCTGCAGTGCACTGGATAGGTCTCGGAGGATATTAGCTCTAAAGAAGTCCAGGTAAGAAATTCAGGTAAGAAAGTGTAACAGGGAAATATACACATCATATTATTTAACTTTATTTTCTTATTTTGACAAAAGATAAATCAAAAGTCTAAGTAAGAATGCATCTTTGCGACTTACTGCTTCACTACTCTATATTCCTGGAACTGTGAAATACAGATCTGTTAATTTCTGACAGTGGAATGGGATTAAGATATTGTGCTATCCCAGGAATCATCCTGATCCTGGAAGGGAGACTGGAAAAGGGGAAAAAGGGGAAAAAGGGTTTTGTGCTGAGAAATTAATTACAGCAACAGAGACAAGACATTCAAGGCCTATCCACTGAAGGATTAGCACTAAGTCATCTTCAACGGCAACTCTTGTACTTCAAATACACCTTCAAGCACTGACTGAAGCATACAACAGAGCAGCCTGATGAGCATGATGAGGAGCCCAATGAATGGATCAACACATGTCTGGTGACAATCTCTAGGTAGTAAGGTATGACACCATGTCATATTTAGATTCCATATCCAAAATCTTAATTTTCAACACCCTCAATCCTGCTATTTCAGTACTTATATTATGACAATGTTATTTTCATATGCTTTCCTAGTCTCTAGGCATTTCTACCCCAAGAATTATAGATTACTAAAATGTTTCTATAGGATCACTTGGGGATGCAGTATAATCCTATATGAGGTATATAAACACAGCTCAAGACAAAAGGTAATTGCTGGCCTCATCTCTGTACTACACCTGCCCTGCTCCTTAGATTTTTCTTTCTGACCCCAAGGCCCAAAGTATCCTGTTTGGGCAGAAGTGCTGGTGCTGGAACACTTGGTTCTGCATATAGTCCGTGTTTGTTGTGAAAAGACAATTGAGTAAGATTTCTTACATTGATGTTCCATATTGGCTGGCTACTAGGAAGGTGATAATAACATAACGAGTGATAAGGAAAATATTTTGAATGCTAATGGATGAGAGTGAGAGGAGCAGGCAAGAATCATTGCTGACTGACACACTCCTGCCTGACAGTGCTCACCTGCTGCTTGGTGGGTAGAGTACAAAGGTGGTTATTGCTCCCTTCATCTCCCCATGCCTCTTAAACACATACAAGCTGCATGGAATGGACCTCTGGTGGAGCCTATATCTATACAATCTGTTTCAAATAAAAAGAAATCCTTGAAGCTTACAGATAAAATTCACTCAATTTAGAAGAAGCGAAGTTCAAAAATTCAGTGTGGGTAGCTCTCCTGGTCTCTAGAGGACACAGACTTTAAAAAACTAGAGAAAGAAAAAGAAAGAAAGAAAAAGTAATCGACCTGAACAGGAGACAGTAAGAGCAGAGGGAATGAAGATAAGGTCCTTGAAGATACTAACTACTTCCAAGCTTAGAAAAGATAAAAGGGAAGGCTGGCTTTAAAGCAGACTTACTGTAGAAAGTAAGTGATACTATAAACATGAATAGGAGTGAGGCACTATGAGAGCACTGACATGTATAATGTGTGAGCTAGAGAGAAGAGGTTCAACTCTTTCAACTAAATTTCATTAGGTTAAAAAATAAAAAGCCATCTAAAAAACCTCACTAGCTCTGGGGGAAAAGAAGTAATGGTAAATAAATGTCAAAAGAATCAACATCAAAAGGCGATAGCCTAATAAAGTCCTTGACTAAAAGGCTGATGGGAGGAAAAGACTCCTTTATCAGATCTTAACAAATAACACTTAGTTGGAAATAATAAATATGTTAATACTTATGTCATGTTCCTGCTGGGTTTTGATTATCACTGGGAAGATCCAGATTTAGTTTCTGGAGGTGTATGCCCAACTGACCACAAGTGGTGTTCCTCAGGTTTCAGTTCTAGGGCCAGTTCTGTTCAACATATTTATCAATGAACTTGATGTAGTAGCTGAGTGCACAATTAGCTAGTATGCTGATGATATCAAACTGGGAGGTGCTGTTGACTCTTGAGGGATGAGAGGCCTTGCAGAGGGATCTGGATAGATTGGAGCACTGGACAGTGATAAATGAGATGAAATTTAACAAGTCCAAGTGTCAGAATCTGCACTTGAGATGGAGTAACACCAGGCACAAGTACAAACTGCGAGAGGAATAGCTGGAGAGCAGCCCTGCAGAAAGGGATCTGGAGGTGCTGGTTGAGAGCAGAACCAGCGTGAGTCAACAGCATGCCCTGGCAGCCAAGAGGGAAAACATCATCCTGGGGTGCATCAAACACAGCATAACCAGCTGGTCAAAAGAGGTGATTACTGCACTGTATTCAGCACTGGTGTGGCCTCGAGTGCTCTTGAATGACATATATAATATATATCAAGCCTATATATCAAGCCATCACCACAATCTTTCATGTTTGGTGTATATTATTCAGAAACATGCCAAATTAAA
>NW_020799091.1:47644774-47667533 GCF_003259725.1 Athene cunicularia
CTTCCCTTCCCTTCCCTTCCCTTCCCTTCCCTTCCCTTCCCTTCCCTTCCCTTCCCTTCCCTTCCCTTCCCTTCCCTTCCCTTCCCTTCCCTTCCCTTCCCTTCCCTTCCCTTCCCTTCCCTTCCCTTCCCTTCCCTTCCCTTCCCTTCCCTTCCCTTCCCTTCCCTTCCCTTCCCTTCCCTTCCCTTCCCTTCCCTTCCCTTCCCTTCCCTTCCCTTCCCTTCCCTTCCCTTCCCTTCCCTTCCCTTCCCTTCCCTTCCCTTCCCTTCCCTTCCCTTCCCTTCCCTTCCCTTCCCTTCCCTTCCCTTCCCTTCCCTTCCCTTCCCTTCCCTTCCCTTCCCTTCCCTTCCCTTCCCTTCCCTTCCCTTCCCTTCCCTTCCCTTCCCTTCCCTTCCCTTCCCTTCCCTTCCCTTCCCTTCCCTTCCCTTCCCTTCCCTTCCCTTCCCTTCCCTTCCCTTCCCTTCCCTTCCCTTCCCTTCCCTTCCCTTCCCTTCCCTTCCCTTCCCTTCCCTTCCCTTCCCTTCCCTTCCCTTCCCTTCCCTTCCCTTCCCTTCCCTTCCCTTCCCTTCCCTTCCCTTCCCTTCCCTTCCCTTCCCTTCCCTTCCCTTCCCTTCCCTTCCCTTCCCTTCCCTTCCCTTCCCTTCCCTTCCCTTCCCTTCCCTTCCCTTCCCTTCCCTTCCCTTCCCTTCCCTTCCCTTCCCTTCCCTTCCCTTCCCTTCCCTTCCCTTCCCTTCCCTTCCCTTCCCTTCCCTTCCCTTCCCTTCCCTTCCCTTCCCTTCCCTTCCCTTCCCTTCCCTTCCCTTCCCTTCCCTTCCCTTCCCTTCCCTTCCCTTCCCTTCCCTTCCCTTCCCTTCCCTTCCCTTCCCTTCCCTTCCCTTCCCTTCCCTTCCCTTCCCTTCCCTTCCCTTCCCTTCCCTTCCCTTCCCTTCCCTTCCCTTCCCTTCCCTTCCCTTCCCTTCCCTTCTTTATTTTTTTTTTCTGGTTAAACAAAGGTAATCAAACCAAATCATATATAAATTTCTATCAGGATTTTATAGACTTTTATATTTTTGCTATATATACTTTCAGTGGCACATCCTAGGACTACCCTATACTTTTACATATATATATCCTGTATTTGATTAGATACCCATGAAACTTTCTCTTCCTCCATTACTTCTGATGAGTGAGATTCTAGATCACAGAGGATATTCTTGCTCTTATCCCCCAGCTGAATAATATTGTACTTGTTTTCATTAAATTATTTTGTTTCTGTTAAATCCTCATCCAGAAGCATGATTTGCACACACACACAAAAAAATTACACATATGTTTTTGTAGATTTTTTAGATAACTTATTCAGTCAAAACCAAAGACTTATTTTTGCCATTCAAATTATAGATTGACACACCACAGCAAATTATACAGACCTCATGGAAAAAAACACATTTTGGTAGGCATTAGATAATTTATTCTATCATGCTTAATTTTGTACCAAGAAGTAGTATAATTTCAAAGCTATATTAGTCTGAGAAAAAAAAAAAAAGTTTTCAATTAATTATTCTACTAAAACACAGCTTTCCAATGAGGACATTGCAGTTTTAACTAACCTAAGCTAACATACGTTTAGAGAATCCCAATGAAGTTTCTCAGTTTCATTGCATTCTTTGACATTCACTGCATTCTTTGACAAACTATGCATTTATTCATACACACATACAGATTTTCTCTTACCTATCATCTCATCACTCAGTCCTATCACAGAATGCCTTTGGAGAGGGATTGTTCTCTGAAACAGAAAGCCTTTCTTCTTGTGGTTATTGAGGGAATTTAAACACCAGCTTAAACACATTCTTTCCAAGATTATGGAAATTGACAAGTCTTTTATTCCTGTCACTTTAAGATGTGATGTTGCTGAAAGAGAAAGTGGATAGCTCAAGAAGTCAATCCAAACTAGAAGTTTAAATATCCTCTGAAGATACTTTACATCCTGATAATGGCCTCTGGTGCAGGCCAAGAACTAGATTCTACTGATTTTTTGTGCACTTATATAAGATCAAACATAGCTATGACTTAAAAAAAAGAACAGAATAGTCAGTTACAGGAGTAGAGAAACACTTTTGATTATGGTATTGCTTCAGACCATTTGCTGCTGTTGCATCATACAATGTACCATCATTGAAATAATTCCATTAAATAAAATGTTTATTGAAAAGCAGGAAAACTGCAGTGTTGTGTAAGCCTAAAAGATCTGTAATTCCTAAATATCACAGCAGTGAAACCTCTTTTTCTTCATCCAATAAGATGATAAAACATAAGGATAAAGTGCAATGTCCTTACACTAAATGCATAACAAACCTGGTTTAAATTTTCTTTCACATGGCATTGGACGTCATTAAAAATATTTAACACTATCATCTCTTACCAGTGGACACAGAAAAATCTTCATTATAGGTGTCTTTGATTTGATGACAGAGAAAATTTTTTTTGTCTATTCAGTGTAAAATTCCACAGTTCTTCCTTCCCAGCATGCACTCAAGTTTCTTACAGTTTAATTTCATGGCTGATGATACATACAAATATTAAGCAACTTTGCCTGTTATTTTACTACAGTCTTAAAATGAAAACAAATTAATTTTAAGTAAGTTGAGTTAGATTTCATTAAAAAGAGCAAGAACGATTTTTTTTTTTTTTTTAAAAAAAAACATGTTCTTATCCAGAATAAATTTCCAGGCACATTTTAGAAATTGAAAGTACACCTGAAGGGTATTTTAATAAAGGACCTTTTAGTCAATTATCAGACACTGTTCAGCATCATTCAAGTCAAAATTATTGCCTTGCAGTATGTTTAATGAATTAGCTACACTAAAGAGTATGTAAGAACTAATCCATCTACAGATACCAAAAGCCCAAATTAATAGTTTAATCTTTGATAAATAAACCTATTAACACAAGCCTAAGTTACATAACAGGGCATAATACGAAATTCATTGATGTTGCTGGGCTTCTTCAAGTTGCTGGGTTTCTTCAGTGAATACAGACATCTTAACTTGTCCCAGAATTGGGACATACATCCCAAGTACATACTTTTGATTTGTAATCCTGCTTGGAAATGCCCAGTGAGCTCATGGTATCAGTGCTCACATAGCTAGCATCTGTATGGACATCTGATTCAACCTGGTTTCTTCAGTCTGCCCTTGTGCAGCCAAACTGTAAGCATAAGCCAGGATCCTAAAGGGAAAGGTCCAGTTCATCTATTAAGCATTACAGATTTCAGGATGTTACATGAGGAAGTAACTATAATGAGATCTGACTGTTATATAGTCCGAAATGTTTGAGTGAGAATGCTACTACCTCAAGGGTTGTCCACCTGCTTTGCAGACAGCCAGAGCAGCAAGTCTGGCCACTCTTGTTTCATCTGCACCTTCAGTGGTACACCCAGACATGTTCACAACCCTACCTACTTTCCTGTTTATCAATCCTAATTCATTATGTTATTGTTATAAGTTATTAAGATTATAACATTTTACATCTTCCTCAAATATTGAGGTTCAAGGCTTTTCAGGACTTTAACTGCTCAGTGAGAGATAAAAAGGATAGAAGGAGTGTAGACACAAACATTTAGCAAGACAAAGTTTACCTCAGAGCTTTCTGTTCCATCTAAAGCTTTTTATTCCTTTTGTTGATCATCAGGAATTTAGATCTTTGATTTAGGAAGACTTTTTCCTAACCACTAGAAATATATGTGCACACTACTATCTAAGTATATCCCAAATGAAATAAATTTTGAAACCAAAAAATTTGATACATATAATAAATTAAGACTTCTTTGGAGATGCTTTCTTGAGATTAGAATCACAGAGTCATAGAATGGTTTGGGATGGAAAGAGTCTTTAAGATCATGTGCCCAACCCCCTGCCAAGGGCAGATATATCTTTCCCTAGATCAGGTTTCTCAAAACCCCTCTAATGTGACCTCGAACACATCCAGCAATGGAGCATCCACCTCTGAGAAGCCTGTTCCAGTGTCTCATCACCTCCATAATAATAATTAAAAAAGTCTTCTTTTTCCCAATCTAAATCTAACATCTTTCAGTTTAAAACCAATGCCCTTTGTCCTGCCACTACAGGCCCTATTAAAAAGTTTGTCCCCATCTTTCTTTTAAGCCCCCTTTAAGTATTGAAAGGCTACAAGAACATTCCCTGGCCAACTCACTCAACAGCATCTTGTATAAAAACTAGAGGTGTTTGGTCTTGAATATTTAAGAATAACACAATATTCTGTTACTCTTACTGTCAACATTAACAGAAACCGTTCAAGTATATTGAAGAAAAATAGATCTTTAAAGGATTCAATTTGTATTTAAATGATCAGTTAAATCTAAATTGCTAGTAAATGGAAAGGAGTGCTGAAGTGGTATTGCATTAAAATTACATCAATTCTATCTCCCAAATGGCTGCTATGAAAGTATCAATAATGTATAGAAAGGAAGGGAGAGAAAAGGGAGAAAGAAAAAAAAAAAAGTTTGTATACTGAAATAAAATTTTACTTAAATATTTTCATACTCTGTATAATTATGTTTTGTTAAGTTGTAGTGGGTTGATCTTGGCTGGCTGCCAGATACCCACCCAGTCACCCTCTCAGTCTCCCTCCCCAATAGCACAGGGGAAGAAAATAAGTTGAGAAAGCTCATTGCTGGAGAGCTGAGCATGCAGATGACCAATGTGATGAAGCAATGCCCGTTTATTACAACTAAGAAAGCCCTTTTATAATGTTCTCCCGCACACGTGAGTAACATGTAGTACAAGTCCTCAAGACTGGACAGTTAACTTAGCCCGCGCTTTAAACCTTCTTACGATTGGATAAAAAGTGCCACATCAGCCTTGCCAGGCTTCCTGCCTTGTGGAACTTCCTCTTCCATCCCAGCCCCTTCTGGGGGTTGTTTGTCTCATCGAGTTTCTCCCCCCTCATTCAGGGTCACATCCTTATCTCATTCTTGCTCAGGCTGAGGCTCTTATAAGTCTTGTTCTCACGCAGGATTGCTCACATCTCCATTCTCTCGCAGAAAGTCCTCTTGAATCCCAACAGCTTATGGGTCAAGATAGACAGGAAGATCACTTATCAGTAACCTTCACGGGCAAAGCAGAATTGACGCGGGGAAAATAAATTTAATTTTTTCCCAGTTGAAATAATGAGAAACAAAAGCAAAACTAAAACCACTTTCCCTGCACTTTTCCACTTTTCCTAGGCTCAACTTCTTTACTTCAATCCCAATTCCTGTGTCTCCTTCCCCTATCCCTGAGAGGGACATATATATATATATATATATATATATATATATATATGTCAGACATGTTTGTTGTAATAGAACCGTCTTCTTCATTCTTATTTTATATTAAAAATTTTTTAAATATATATTCTATATACTTAACATTATTCCTATTGTATATGTATTATTATATAGAGAATAATTTACAGTTTCTTTTACCAGGAATTCAAATATAATATTCTTCAATGATTTACAGCTCAGAATTCCTATCCTATACAGTGAAGCTCTGGCTACCTAATCGATGCCTAAATATTAGGTATTTCATGAAATGGTACAATAAAAACCAAATATATAAATTCCAAAAACTAAATGGTAAGAAGTAGATCTCATATTCTAGTTCTCCAATGAATTTTAGAAAAATGTTTTTCAAATCATGCAATCACTTTTGCTTACAGTGTTAAAAATCTTATCCAAACTTCTTCATACTTCCTTAACAAGACTACATTTCTAACATTAAAAATTTAAATATTCACACCCTGGGTCAGATTTGCAGCTGTTAGAGCTAGAATGATTTATACCAGCTGAAAGATAGGACCTCATGTTTGTGACAAATGTGTAACTAAAAGTGATATATGACAATATGGTTTCTTATGTGACAGTATGTCTCCAATGTCGGTACACAATTTATACAGGAAAATTTAAAAACGTTATATGAAGTAATAAAATAATGTAGACATCATGTACAGAAAATTCTACATAAATTCTTGAATAGCAATTATTTGTAAATTGAAATAATCGTTAATGCTGATTTTTTTTTTTTTTAGTAGTACAAAGTATACCAGAAGTAATAGGACTATATGCATTCATCCATCAAAAATAGTCTATTGATGTGTCTGAACACTTTGCTACTGAATTCCCTGTCATGTTATCTTTTGCCATAAAAATGTGTCTGTTTTCAGGAGTTCAGGTTCCAAGTTGTAATATAAAGTGGGTTGGGGGGTGGAAAAAGGTCATTTTTCAATGGTTCTTAACATTTATCTTCTAATATTTTCACAGAACTTTCAAACTTTTGCTGAAGCTTTTCCTCATACGGTAACATCTGTGAATGGATGCCAACCAACTGTAAAGAAATATTTATCAAAATATATCAAAATTTTATGATCACTGATTCATTCTTGTATACCAACCTCTAGATGGGATTTTTACCCATCATTTCTAAAGTCAGCTCTTTGGTTGCTCTAATTTGTATCAACGGACTACCCCTGATAAGGGCTGCTACAGTGGTTTAGAGCATAAACATAAATTCCGTGAACTTCTCACTACCAATAATTTGTCTTTTATAGCAACATCTCAAAGACCTTTATGAAAATACCTTACACAAGTTTTTCTGCTTATTATATGAAGAGTTCCTAACTAAGCACAGGTAGTTATAATTAATAACTAGTCAGTCAGTATTGTTTCTTTTCTCAGCAGTCAGTCAAAATTCTTTAATCATAAATAGTCAAACAATCCAGATTTAAATGCTGAGCAATTATCTTAACAATGGATTGATAACACCAACATCTGTTTCAGTAAACCTCTATCATATTCAAGCAGGTAATCAAAATCTCCGGGTTGCTCATCATGGATTATCATTAAGCAAATGTATAGGGCAAAATAAAAATAAGTGGAAAAGTATTGAGATGCATATTCAGTGTAGTACAGATCCTCGTATTTATTTAGGATTACATCAAATTTGTACATAAAAACACTCTGTAACTTCATATCCCTTAGAAAAATGGAGTATGCCAATTACTTGTTACATAGGGTAATGACCCCTAAACCATAGTCTGAGTATTTCAAGAATATGCAGGAAGAGAGGGCAGTTGATTCTAGGATTTTTCTACATATAAATGATAGGAAAAGCTAAATACTTCCACTTGCTTTGAAATCCTAGTACCAAGTCTTCTTTCTGAAATGGGTGTCTCATGAGGCAGAAGATCATATTGCATAGGCATTTGGTGGTAGGGAAAAAAAAAAAATTAAACTGTTGGGCTGTACTTCGTCTGAGAGTAAAACTTAAAGCTTCAGTATCAGTAGTACATGAGCATGAGCAATATGTGTTCTTCAGACATGAGGACAAAATTCATGACACAGCTGGCATCCATATAGTACCTATGTGTTCTCCTCTAGAACAGGGTGGACACCTTCTTATTGGGAAAGTTTCCAGACCATGGTATTCTCTGGGCAATGCTCAGCTTTTGTCTTTGAGTTAACTGGCATAGGTGAAAACCAAGCTAAAGGATGTTATTATTAAAGAGTTTTCATGATAACAGAAAAATTGTTGACTCCATGTCTTGGTCTCACATAGGTCACTAGTTTTGATGTAAGCTAAAAATTCAACTCACAGTTCTCACAGCCAGGATAACATTACAAATACTAGAAAGGTTTGTTATCCCATAATTTAGATTGTAGATATTTGCAGTAGAGAATGGCAGACTGTATGGAAGTGGGGACAACAAAAGCAACTGCAGAAGAAGGAAGATATAATAGCAAGTGATAATAGCATTGAAATTGTTAGGTCATCAATATCCCAACATATCTACTCATCACTTTTAAAGACACCTCTTATCAAGAAAACAATTGATAGCATATACTCTTGCTGTCAGGAAAAGTGAGTAAATAAAATCATAGCCATGGAGACTCCTTTACCTACCAGTAACACTACTCGGCCTTAAAGCATCTGGGAAAGAAAGCAGCAACTTCGTTCTATCCTTTAAATAAGTAAGACTTTTAAGTGTTCCTGTTCCATCAGAGTACTACTGGACAATTGCTTATAATGTGTCCTTTATATGCATAAATTAGAGGAATTAACCCTAAACTTGC
The DNA here is from genome assembly GCF_003259725.1 of Athene cunicularia. NCBI lineage: Eukaryota > Metazoa > Chordata > Aves > Strigiformes > Strigidae > Athene > Athene cunicularia. The sequence goes on from NW_020799091.1 coordinate 47,652,888, forward strand.
CATTGCCATTCATGCAATTGAGTAAAAATAGCAGCTATGAATTAGAAAACCTGCACAATCTATCCCATGATCCTGTATTTTTACAATTTTAGAGTAATTAATTTAGCAGTACAGTCACCCAGAAATGCTGAATTAAGGAGGTCTTTGAATTTCTTGCCTTTGATTATTGTGGGTTCATATCCATAATCCTTTAACAGAATATTTCAGTATGACATCAAAAATACAAATACATAATAATAAAGATAAGGTAGAATCCATTAATGTATTACAGGACTGTTGTTGATAATGATTCTTTGGACTGATACCAAATATCTGGTATTTTAATAATTTCATAGCCTATTGTCTCATTTGGGTTATCTACAGAGTTATGGTTCATTTTTCTGTAAGTAGTTTTTCCTTATTGTTTTTCCTCTTGATGAATCTTTGAGATAGCATGCTGTAAATATATAGTCTGCTGAGGATGAATCAGCCTTATTCCTGACCACCTTACCTACTTTGTGTCTGCAGAAGTACTGGAGACCTTTAGCAAGGTCAGTATATGGTTTCCAGAGCAGAGCTAACTTAGAGTTCCTGAAGGTGTGCAACCACATTTGCACAGACAATTCACAAGCAAGCTCCAAAATATTTTGTGGATGGGAAGAGATCAGAGAGATCGGGACATGAGGTATTCACCTGTACAGTTTCTATTTCATTGTAAGCACAGATATTGAAAGCAATATGTAGTGGTTTGGGTTTGGTGGTTTGGGGCTTTTTGTGTGTGTGTGGGTGTGTGTCGTGTGGTAGTTTTGGTGGTTTGTTTTGGTTTTTTGTTTGTTTGTTTTGGTTTTGGTTTTGATTATTTATGTGTGTATTTTCCCACCTTTTGGAATACTGAACAGGGGGGAACCAAAGAAAAAAAAATCACAAAACCCCAAACCACTCAGGTTAGGAAAGGTTTCCTCCCTTTCTCCTCTTTCTTACCTGCCAGTATTGTCTTTCAATCAAAGTTCTTGATTGCTGACTTGTATTTCTTACTCAAGGACAGAAAGCAAAGAGAGAAAGCTTTCTTGAGAGCACTTGGAATTAAATACACTGAAGTAAATCACATCATATTCAATCTGTTCAAAGAAATACTAATACCTCATTCTTGACTTTCTAATCCATTATGTCACCCTCATATTTAAAATATAAACTGAATATAGGGAAAGGCTCACAGACTTCAATCTGATTACTGGATAAAAAAGATTAGTGGGTAACTTTTAAGTGCCTACATGGAGAACTGAACTCTAACAGACACTTCTTCAGCCTATCAGATAAAGCTATTACAAATTCAGATGAAACTGAACCTAAACATAAACAGATTCAGATTAATACTAATCATAGTATATCCTGAGTTGGAAGGGAATCACAAGGATCGTTAGGTCCAACTCCTGACTCCACACAGGGCAACCTAAAACTTAAACCTTATACCTAAGAGCACTGTCCAAATGTTTCTTGAGCACTGACTAACAGTCTTGAGACTGTGATCACTTCCATGGAGAGCTTGTTCCACTGGTTGACCACCCTATCAGCAAAAAAATTTTTCCTAATATCCAATCTGGACCTCCTCTCATGCAGCTTTAAGCTGTTCCCTTCTTTTCTATGGCTGGACACCAGAGAGAAGAGATCAACACCTCCCTCCCCACTCCTCCCAATGAGGCATCTGTAGAAAGCAGTAAGGTTACCCCTCAGTCTACTCTATGCTGAATAGACTTAGTATCTTCCCGCAGCTGCTTCTCATAACTCACACTCTTTAGTACTTTCACCATCTTTGTTGCCCTCCTTTGGACACATTCTAATATTTTAATATCCTTCTTATATTGTGGAACCCAAAACTGCACACTCTACCCAAGGTGAGGCCATAACAATGTTGAGTATAGTGGTACAGTTCTTTAGACCAGTTAGCTACACTGTGCTTAATGCACCCCAGGATATGGATGGCTGCCAGGGCACACTGTTGATTCATATTGAGCTTAACATCAACCAAAACAGCTTGATCCTATTCTGCAGGTCTGCACTCCAGCCTTTTGTCCCCCAATCTATATGTATGTCCAGAATTGCACCAACCCAGTTGCAGAATCTGGCATTTGTCCTTGTTACATTTCAGACAGTTGGTGATTGCCCTATACTCTAATCTATAAGGATCCCTCTATAAGGCCTTTCTACCCTTGAGGGAACAACTCCTGGCAAAACAGGCTGCTCCAGGCTTGGGTGATTGCACACTTTGCTGGGTAAAAATCTGACTGAATGGCCAGGCCCAAAGAGTTGTGGTGAATGGAGTTAAACCCATTTGGTGGCCGGTCATGAGTGGTGTCCCCCAGGGCTCGGTGTTGGGGCCACTCCTGTTTAACATCTTTATTGATGATCTAGACGAGGGGATCGAGTGCACCCTCAGTCAGTTTGCAGATGACCCCAAGTTGGGTGGGAGTGTTGATGTGCTCGAGGGTAGGGAGGCTCTGCAGAGAGACCTGGACAGGCTGGAGCCATGGGCTGAGCCCAACTGGAGGAGTTTCCATAAGGCCAAATGCCGGGGGCTGCCCTTGGGCCACAACAACCCCCAGCAGCGCTACAGGCTTGGGGAGGAGTGGCTGGAGAGCTGCCAGTCAGAGAGGGACCTGGGGGTGTTGATTGACAGCCGGCTGAACAGGAGCCAGCAGTGTGCCCAGGGGGCCAAGAAGGCCAATGGCATCCTGGCTTGTGTCAGCAATAGCGTGGCCAGCAGGGACAGGGAAGGGATCTGACCCCTGTCCTCGGCACTGGTGAGGCCACCCCTCGATTCCTGTGTTCAGTTTTGGGCCCCTCACTACAAATGAGGTAACAGCCTCAAGTTGTTCTAGGGATGGTTTAGACTAGCTAGATATTAGGAAGCATTTCTTTACAGAACGAGTTGTTAGGTGTTGAAATGTGCTGCCCAGGGAGGTGGTGGAGTCCCCATCCCTGGAGGTGTTTAAGAGTAGGATTGACATAGCGCTGAGGGATATGATGTAGTTGGGAACTGTCAGTGTTAGGTTAATGGTTGGACTAGATGATCTTCAAGGTCCTTTCCAACGTAGATGATTCTTTGAACTCCTCCTAATTTAGTATTAGTTGGCAAACTTATTTGGTGTGCACTCAACTTGTTTCTCCAGGTCAATAACAAACATTGAAGAGAACTGGTGCTAAAATTGGCCCAGCTTGATCCTTCTGTCAGTATCTCACCCATCATATTGTGGGTGAGACACTTCAGAACAATTAACCAGGAAGGATGACAAAAATTTCTTCAGGAATAGTTGTATTTGAGAATTATTTTTAATCAGACAGGGCTTAATTTCAAAGACTCTTATGATATTACTCAAAAAAATGATCCTATTGGCCACTTCAGGCTTCACAATCTGTTCATACTATATTACTGTGTAGAAGCACATTTTTGTAATCATTACTATAATAGATATATATTTATATTAGTATTTCTTTATAAATAGAAATAGATTTAACAATTAAGAGGGGGTGGAAACGAAACCATAACAACTGCACTGAAGTATGTGTTCTAACCATTGTTTGCAAAAATGAACCCTCTGCACCTATAGTACATATATTGATATGAGAGATTCAGTATGCTGTGAACCAAAATTCTATTGAGGGATGAATATAAGGAGCATTAAATTAAACTGGAATATAATTTAAATTTTAAAACTTATTCTTCAAATTTGTATCTATTACTTTTCCAATGCTCAATAAATATATTCAATGTCATTTGTCAATGTGCTATAAACAGGTAGCACAAGATTGGATCTTATGTGACCATAATGATCTTAAATATACATATATATTTAAAAATAAAAGACCAGAATATAAATAATGAATCTTTATCAACATCCAGAAGTCCCACTCTCTAAATTTCCTAGGTTTATGGGCATATTTTTAAAAAAAGTTTCTGTTAAGGAATATGGACAAATAAGTAAATTATTATAAAGCTCTCCTAAACAGGTTGTAATCAAAAGCAGGGAGTGGGGGGGAGGAGGCTCTTCTCTTCTAAAATTAATTAGGTATGTTAATTACATACTGCTAAATGCTTCCCAAGGTGTTCCCACATTGAATAGAGACACAGGCATTTAAGAAGCAAATATGCTTTGCTTGACCCTGGGGTGATGAGTTCAGTATTCTTCAGGATAGATGACATGGGAGTTTGATGCTTTTGTAGGTGAAATTGATTTATTGTCTTTCTAGACAATTTAGTGTCTCTGACACTAAAAACATTTAAGTAGAACATAAATGGTTTATAGATACAAAAAACACACTGAGAAGTGAATTAGTCTTTTATTATTTAATGTATAAAAGTTTTCTTCCATCATGAAACAAAATAATGCAACAGGACAGAACTAGTTCAGGATTCCTAACATGTTTTTTTAACACTACCTACAGGAAAAGTAAAGCTAGAAGTCTGTGAAAGAACAACGTCCTCAAGCATTTGTATATACTTTTTTTCATAGCCTTATTTTCCATAATATTTGTACACTGTATCTCTATGTGTCTATCTGATATGATTAATACATAAAGTACATTTTTACAAGCTACCTTAAACCTCCATTGGAACATCCCATCTTATTACCATTACTTTGTTAATATTTCAGCTATCTTTATTCTCAAACAATCCAGTAAGAAACCCTGTTTTGCTGCTTAAGGATTCCAATTAAACTCAGACACCAGAGTGAAAAGAGTAGGTGTATTTTACTGGGGATAACCAAGTAATGTAACAGTGTAATACAGAAGACATGCAGTAGGAAAAGGCAGAATAGTGCACCCAAAGCAACAAACAGGAAAATACAGGGTAATGCATCAAATCATTACTACACGAGAGAGAATAGCAATTAGGAAAGCTCCATCACCACTTGCATACGTTCCCATCACCCAGACCCGCAGTGGCTGGGCAGCCCCGGTTACAGCGAGGGTTTGGAGAGCCTGTCCCGGCAAGGGGGAAATACTATGTGAGGCTTCCAAAGTCCCTGTGAGCGGGTCCAGCCTTATATACCAGAGATTGACAAGCCAGAATAGCTGGCACCTTTGTTTTGAGAAGAAAATTTCTGGTTTCCAAAGCCTGGCCAGGGCTTGGGGGGTGGGGAGGGGGCAGAGACCAAGGGAGTTTCTAACAAGGCCAAATACTTGGGTTTGGGTTCGCAGCCTTGAACAAGGCTGAGAAAGGAGAAGTTGGATACATTCTCTTCTCACTACTGATTATATTTTGTTTAAGCTGCATCTTTCACTAGCAAGCTTACACACTTTGTTAATGATTACAGACTGAGTTAGCAGCTTCAGCTCAGGTCCTGTTGTTCAGGCTTCAGTATTTCAATGCTTTAGCACTTTTTACATCAGCATAAGTGAGGTGTTATAACTTAGTACAATACCTACTAGCACAATGGTTTTCAGTTATAAAATATACAGGATTAATCTATAGGTCAACTCTGGCTTGGGCCGGTTGTCCAAGCTTTAGCACTTCAAATCCTTAATCAGAAAGGAAAAAGAAGAAAAGAAGAAAATAAAATAAAAAAAATAAAAGAACAACAAACAAACAAAAAAACCCCCCCACACACCCAAAGAAAAAAAAGACTAAACCACCAAAACAAACTTCTTCCTCTCTGGTTAACAAACCACTACTATAGCCTCTTCTGTGTAAAAAGCCTTTGTTGTAGCTCAACACAAGCCAGCAGCTCCTCCTCTTTTGCTCACTCCCCTCCACAGTGGGTTTGGGAAAGGGAATTGGAAGTCTGAGAAAACTCGTGTTGAAATAAAGACAGCTTAAAAGGTAAAGATAAAACCACGCACAAGCAAAACAAAGAATTCAATCATTACTTTCCACTGGCAGGCAGGTGTTCAGTCATCTTCAAGAAAGTGGGGGTCTATCACACACAGCAGTCAAAAAAGCAAACACCACCAGTCAGAACAACCTTCCTTCTTCCCCCAGATTTCATTTATGAGCATGATGTCTTATCTTATGGGATATCCCTTTGGTCAATTGGAGTCATCTGTCCCAGCTGTGTCCTCTCACACCTTCCTGTGCACCCCCAGCCTACTCATTGGTAGGGTGGCATAAGAAATATAGAAGGTCCTGAGGCTACGTAAGCCTTGCTCAATAACAATGAAAACACTTCTGTGTGATCAACACTTTTTTAATCACAAATCCAAAACATAGCACCATAAAAAGCAACTATGATGAAATTTAACACTATCCTAGACAAAACTAGTACAGCTAACCACCCATACTGATATGACCACAGATATTTCACATACACCAAGTTAATCCCAATAGATAAATTTATAGGATCTAATAACTACACTCACTCCATAAAATTTTCCTTCTTGTATTTTTAGCTTTTTTTTTTTTTTCTCTTATTTCCTAGGCTGCTTTGTCAAAGGAAGATTCCAGAAGATATGTTGATATTTATTTTCTGAGCCTATCAATGGTGATTTAACAAGTAAAGCACATCCAAGACCCTTCAGCAGCAGCTGATTTAAGTTGCTGTCATTTCCTCCTGGTGCAGCTGGGGTGGGATAACTGCTGATGCTGTTGTGAAAACAGCTGCACAAACTATTCAGCCAACTCGAGCTGGTTGGCAGCAAGCTGCTGAATACAAGCTGCTGCTTATTTGCAACAACAGCATTCTACCAGGGAGCACTGTTATTTGTTGCTATAGTGGTTTGAATGTGGTGCCAGGTAGGAATTTCTGAGGATTTAAACCTAGGTCCCATTTCCAGCTGGTATTCTCTTACATTCTCCAGATTATTAAAGGCCAAAAGACTAGCTAAAGAGTTTGGTATATGATCCCACAATCATCAACTCAAAATGAAGAAGCTTTTCTTCTGTGTATCTAGTTGTAAGAGCCAGCTGGCTGTGTGGACGTAGCCAGTGAGTAATATGCAATAGTTAATGCATTCAGCTTTTTTTTGAGTAGAGTGTTCTGTGCAGATAAATACAAACTTTTGTGAGATTCAATATTCATAAATCATAGAGGGTTGAGGCAGATAATTTTGTTTTGGAGATACTTCCTAGACTGAAAATGCACTCTCACAGTTCACTTGTTTGGCTAGTGTGATGGAATAAACCCTGAAATATTAACAGAAGCTATTGATATGATCAGTAAAAATAAAGAATGGAGTCTTGTACATGGGCAGGATCATAGAGACAAGTCCTTCCTGAAGCAGGAATATTTATTTTATATTAAAAATGCATAATACATTTCTTTTATAAGTATTTCATAACATATGATGTGGTTTCTGTCTGTGCTCTAAAAATACCTCCTTACCTCCAGGACTCAAATACTTGATCAAATTTCTTACCAATTTAAAGAGTCTGTATTCTTTAAATGAGCTTCTGTGCTTAGCGTGTTGATAGTCCATGGCAAATGTGAGACAACTCAATTTAGCATTGATCTTTTTTGTTGTGTATTAAATGAATTAATTCAGCTAATTCATCTCTTAAACCAAATAAGTGGAGTTATACAACTACTGAAACGTACCTGAAGTCTGAAATCTGATCTCAAAGTAATTGTTCTAGATACCTTTAGCAAAAATTTGACTAAAAAACTGACTCAATGATAGATATTCTAAAGGAAGTTTGACAAATGGAAATTTAAACAAGGTTTTCCCTTTCTTCTTGTTTATTTACTCTATCCTGTGGAATACTTATTCTCAATAGACAAAGTTGAAACAGGTCTTGTTGTTCTTTTGCCATTTCAAAACTTGGATTTGAATATGAAATTTTAATTCAGACCAATGTTGTTCTGCACCTGAAATCATAAACAGAAAGCCTGTGCTGTTGAAGATATTGATACATATTATTTCTGGAATTAAACATATTGTGTCTGTCTTGCAATGACTGAATAAATTTGAGGTGATTTATATTAGTTTAGTACTTCTGTTTGCTGATAGAGAAAAAGAAAATTCATAATTTAACAGTGGTGTGGCATTTTCAAAACCTGGCTGGACTGATTCCTTTTGAAAGGATACTTCAGGGATTTAACCTCCCGAATATACTGATTGTCCTACAGTGAAGTTGTTGATCTCTTCTGAAACCAGGTTCAGAGTTCCCTACCTATGCTGAAGGTATGGCTTTTGAGGTTTTTCATGCCAGAAACATCAGATGTCTTATGACATCCACATACTGGGTACCTGTGTAACTGGAGGGGCTGACAGGGTCAAGTAGGTTATGTTTCCATTACAGCAATGTCTTTATTCTGTAATCATAATGATGTCTCAAGAAGTGTTTCCTTTCAACAAATTGACATATACTGGCAAAAACATTTAATTTGAGCTGCTCTTTCAGTGTAATTCTTTTACAGACATGGAATACACTTAGGAGGCAAGTGGAGAACTGTGAGCTGTTATTTATAACTGTGATGATTCCTTATTATAACAAATTAAAAAATCAATATAACAATAAAATCTGGTGAAGAAGAGGGATATCAAATTCATATTAAATATCGGATTTCTCATCAAACTGCTTATCAGCTAATTTTAACAGCTAGATTTAACCTAAGTGTTCCACAGACAGTTGAATTTCAACCTTTTAAGGAGAAAGTTTATTTTATGAAATAAATTTTAAAAGTCTGAAAGTTAGTATGGTGGCATATGAAGTTCTAGTGTGCATGTGATCCAAATTCACCCCTTAATTTTTATTATTTTGTTATAGCTGAAAGATAACAGGAATTTTCCTCTGTTCCAGCATCCTTTTGAATTCAGGATTAATTTTTGTAATTTCAGTTTTCTCTTTTCTTTTTTTTTTTTTTGTTTGTTTGTTTGTTTTGTTTTTTTGTTTTAAGGACAAGTTTGTCAGGGGACCTGATTTTTCACATTTTGAAAAATTTATGTCCTAGGCTTACAGACACCAAAGGATGATAGTATGCAACGGTCCTTTCCAGAACAAAAATGAGCCTCATGAGGGTTGTTTTTTATTGGTATGATACCTTAATGACAAGAAATGGAGCAACTTAAAACGTTTATTTATGTTATGTCTTATTTCACCTGTATGAAGCAAAAATGTCTTGAAGAGCATGCAGTGGCTTAAAGGCAATATTTAGAATGACTTGGAAGTGTGCACATGAAACTATTCAGAGGATGAGAAATAGATCCAGCATGTTGCCTTTGGGAGTCATTTTCAGAGGACAGAAAAAGGATCTCCTGCATTATACTTTTCAGGCTACTGCAGAACACAGCCAAAACCTTACCTGAACATTTGAATTTTGTTTTTATAACTCCATCCATTTTCATCTCAAAACTTTAAAACTCCCAAGGGAGCTTTGTAGGACTGACGGAGAGAGGTTAAGGAGAAGGAAAGGGAAATTTCCGTAATCTAAATCTATTAAAACGACTTTTTTTTTTTTTTTCTTTTTCTCTAGGGAAGTAGGTGTGATCTTGAACAGGGGAACAGTTTGGAAGCAAAATTCAGCAATTGGAAGAATGGGAGATGTGAGGAAACAAGACAAAAGATACCAAAGTGTGCTTGCATTTTGGATTCAACTTTGTGGAACTATGTGCAAAGAACCATAGATGAAATTTACCACATTTCACAAGCATTATGATTAGCATTTTTCTCTACTTTCAAGTGTTTTCCTTTGCAAAATGAATTAAATGGTTTGGATTTTTTTTTTTTTTTTTTTTTTTTTTTTTTTTTGTATGAAACACTAACCCATGCTCTGGATGTCTTAGGGAAAGGTGAAAGAACTCATGCTGCAGAATAGATTGTCAAGCTCTATGTCCAGGTTTAGGGTAGTTGTACAGAAGAAAGATTATAGTAAGGTTAAAGCACACAGAAAAGTGACAAAAAGCATAGCTTTTGAATCCTACTTTATAACTGCTGTGAAGTTATTTCCAAAGTATCTTGCTTTAACACTTATTTCTTCTTTACCACTATATACTGCTATTTCTATCACTCCTATTTACCATTATATACTTAGTGCAAGAATGTCAAAAGGAAATGAGAATGTATATTTTTACAAGATAAAGCACTATTAGAAAAAACACTGAGAGAATGTAACATGGAATTAATATGACCTTTTTTTCGTTTATTACTATTTTTTTCATTGGCTGTTTTCAGGTTTCATTGACTTTATCTGTAGCTGTTTAGTTTAATTAAAGTAATTTTGTTTTACATATTAATTCCTCACAAATAATTCTCTTCTTAGAGCATAGCCTGCAAATGCAGGAATTACAATTTCCCTTTTAACTATTTGCTTTTACAGTGATGTGAGTCTGGACGGAGTCTCTTAAGGTCAATATATCTGCAAAGAAGAAAGATAGAGGCACACTGGGCTCAGCCATTTATGCTGAAGTTGAAAACTCTCTTTAAAAATATGTGACAGTCTCTCACTTGTGTCATTTTTGTTCTCAGGAACAAAAGATTTTTATAGTTCTCAGTGTTCAAAAAGTTTACTAAATTGCCTTCTGGAAACTTAAGGCAGAATTCAGACCTGTTTTTTCATGATGTGAAAAGAACTGGTAGTACTTTAAAAAAAAAAAAAAGTCACAAAAATGAAACTGAAAATTCAAAAGAACTTGTTAGATATCGTAATGTCTGGGTAAGTTGCCACAGGAGACGATGGGCCACTAAAACATTATCCGCTTTGGTTTGCTTTTAAAACAGAGATTTTCTGCAAAACTAGACTATGGGTGCTATAGCAGGAATTTATAATTATTTTCCTAAAGAAGATCATCTTTGCAACTCCAAAGGGTAACTAGAAACTCTTGTGTGGCACACACACTACATACTGTTATTAGAATGTCCCTGTGGGAAATACGATTTTCAGCTTCTGAGACAAACATCTGATTGATAAAGGCTCACCTGAGACACAACATACACAAAAAGATCTCTATAACTTTCTTTACAGATGTCTATGTAGGGCTTCATAGAGGTTTTCAAATCCCTTAACATCAAGATATTCCACAAAATTTTTAAAAATAAAGGAATTAGCAAGGAAATTTAGTAGCATTTGAAAGTTTCCAAATTTCTGTTAATTAAGAAAGGAAAGCTTTTTCCCACCAAATTTTTATTCTTTTTTTTTTATTTTCACAGTTCTACAATTTCCATAATCATCTTTGTGACCTCAAGAAACTGTCAGTGCTGAATTTCAAATATATATATATATCTGTTAATGTATGACTTAATAATTCAGAATTCATAAAATCTGATTTTTTATAAACTGCACATATACTTACAGATATACTAGTCTACATTATCACCAATATTATACAAAATATCTAAAAAACTTATTTACCTTTGTGATCTCATATCCACTGTAAGGTATTGTTGAAACTGGAATTCAAAATTCAGAAAATGTGGGATAGAAGGAAGAAATTAAAATGTCACAGTCATATAGTATGCCTAGGAAACCTGACGTAAATTGTAGTTTTTCAGGTGTTTTTATCCAACTTTTCTTATAAATTGCCCTACTTTGTGTACAAAAATGCAGTGTTGCTTATCCTCCCACAAAAAAAAATTTATGTGCAGTATGTATCATACCACTAGCAAGCTATTTGTATTTAAAGTACAGTAAATAGGACTCAAAGCATAATGCAGTGAAGTGGTAGGTTGGCTTAATGCCAATTCAATCTGCCTGCTTTAAAATCAACATTATTATGTTCATTTCTTCACTCAGGAATCTCAATTATATATTGAAAATGTGAAAAATTGAACAGTAAATGCATAATTAGTGGATTTCTGACCAGGTTTAGTCTCAAATGTCTTTATATACAACAGACCTGAATTTTGAATCTTTAATTTGGCCATCAAATACAGGGATATATGTGTAGTTCAACTGAAACCAATAGGAATTCTAAATGAATGTTCACTTACCTTTATACTTCAGAGTGTGTTTCCTGTGGTCATAGGTTTATGGGATGATGGTTTGGTTTGGACCCAAGAAATTCTTCCTCTGCCTACAGTTTCAATCCCTTGTTCTCCTTCTGTGTCTTTGTTCTCTACAATCAAAGTTATGCTGCTCAAAGTGTTTGCAAAACAGTGTTTTAAACATGGATCCCTAAGGTCTCTCTTGGCAACTAAACTTGTTCAGTGCCTAGTGGCTGCTGAGACACTTTCACTTTCCCTTCCCTGCTTGATCCCTGCATCCTGCTCCCTGTCCTGTGCCAGTGCTAACATTTTGACACTAGATGGGAAAAGATCCCTCTAAGTCCACTGTCTGCCTTTTTAGATCAATAGTCACCAGCAGGTTCAGACACCAGCAAATCACTTGACACCACCAGGTTCAGATGGTCTCCAGCAAATGAAGGAATGAGACTGGAGGAGACCTTAAGCAGATCCTTCTTGTAGCATCTATTACACCAGCCTAGCTGTAATGCATAAGTACAATGTATAACCTCAGGATGAAATGAGCTGAAGATAACCCTCCAACCACAGGGTTATTTTTGGTCAGTCCCCTCAGAAATCAAATCTATACTACACACTGCAAAGAGTTATACTGAAATAATGGTGAGAAAAGTCTGAGGATAGAAAGAAATAGTGGTGGTAGGGATAAAGTGGGTGAGGAGTGTCAGGAACATCTTTGCAATTCTAAAAGACACTCATTTTATAAAATTACAGCATTGGTCGCTGAGATATGATTGCTATTTTGAATCAGTCTGACTCCCCCCAAAAACCCCAAAACTATATGAAAAACCTCACACCAGACTTGGATCCTCTTTGAAGATGCAGATTTTAAAGACATGCCCATTTCTTGTATCCTATATGATACTGCCCCTATCTGGTCACTTTCTTCAGGTATCTTTGACAGTGCACAGAGATATATACAGCCTAAAAAACATAATAAAATTACTTATTTTCCAACACATGTAACAAATAACTAGAATTTCATGAGATGCTAGGGTAAATATTCATGCTCCAAGCACCTCCAAGACATTACTGGAAAGGTTATTGCAGGAAAGGTGGATGTCATTCAGGAGAGAAGAGTCAGTTCCTTCTGCTCCCTGGAAGCATCCTCAGTGTTACTAAATCACCATTACCAATCAAGTATGTTGACATTGTTGACACCAGAAACAATAACTGATGACTGACCAACCAATGACTTCACTAACAATGGAATGATGACTCCGTGGTTTTAATTTCAGAATTTCATACCTTTCTAAACTAGTATTTTTCCTCTTGAATGCTTAAGCTTCTTCTTAGAAGGGAATAAACAGATTAGACTATATCAGTTGAAAGAGACTGTCCTGGTTTTGACCAGAATGAAGTTAATTTTCATTGGAGTATTTCATGCCATGTGATGTCATGCCCAGGTGGGCGGGGCACTCGTTCTCTCTCTCGGCTTTTCGCTGGGGACTGACACAACATGAGCGTTCTCTGCTCCTCGGGCAGTGTTGTTGCTGTGGGGGGCGGTCGCTGCGTTCGGTCAGGCACTGCTGCATTTACCCGTTTTCTTTTTGAACTCACTATTGTGACTGCTGTTCCCTTGTTAAATTCTTTCTTTTTACTCAAACAACGAATTCTCTGCTTTTGTCCCTCCCGTGTCTGACCAGAGTGGGGAGGGGGAGCTGAACGGCCGGCCACATGACATCTGGCTGCGCCTGAGTTCAAACCGCCACAGGGACCTACAACAATCATCTAGTCCAACTGCCTGACCAATTCAGGGCTGACCAAAAGGACACTTTCCAAATGTCTCTTAAACACTAACAAGTTTGGGGCATCAATCACCTCTCTAGGATGACTGTTCTGTTTTTTTGACCAGCTTCTCTGTAAAGAAATGCTTCCTAATGTCCAGTCTGAACCTCCCTAACAGTTTTGAATCATTTCTACACTTCCTGTTATTCAATCCCAGGGAGAAGATCTCAGAACCTCTCTCTGCACTTCCCCTCCTCAGGAAGCTGCAGACAGCAATCAGGTCACCCTTCAGCCTCCTTTTCTCCAAACTAGACAAGCCCAGAGTCCTCAGCTGCTCGTCACTGGACATGCCTTCCAGCCCTTTCAGCTCCTTTGTTGCCCTCCTCTGGATGTATTTTGGGACATTCACATTCCTCTTAAATTGTGGCGCCCAGAACTGCACACAGTACTCCAGGTGAGGCTGAACCGCTGCTGAATGCAGTTATACCATGTCTGATGCACATTTCTGCCACAATTCTATATTCATCTCTACTTTTAAATTTCTTCTGCCTTTACAGACCTGTGCACAGCTCTTTCCCACAACTTAGCAATTTTATTAGACGTCTGGCCCAAGGTTACACAGCTGAGCCATATCAGTGCAAGTTTTCAGATCCTTACAATAGAAATAACCAAAATTTTAAGGGCCAAAAAATTTTATAGTGGCAGTTATGAAGAAAAAGAGTTACATACGTAACATCACACTGAACAAGCAAATTGCCCCAAGAACCATTTAAATTTCTTTAAATATGTAATGGATATGTATAGCTGAACCTCACTTACTATCTTCCATCTCAACTAACACTTCCTGCACAGAAAATCTTGGAAAAGAGAATTAAAAATATAGATGCATATTTTAGATTTGCTTTTATCTTTGAAGGTAGTGCACCATTTTTTAACTTCAGCATCACTGAGGTAGTAAAACAAAATTACTTTAATTTGGCATGTTTCTGAATAATATACACCAAACATGAAAGATAGTGGTGATGGCTTGATATATATTATGACATTAA
>NW_020799091.1:47667583-47718960 GCF_003259725.1 Athene cunicularia
AAAAGAAAAGAAAAGAAAAGAAAAGAAAAGAAAAGAAAAGAAAAGAAAAGAAAAGAAAAGAAAAGAAAAGAAAAGAAAAGAAAAGAAAAGAAAAGAAAAGAAAAGAAAAGAAAAGAAAAGAAAAGAAAAGAAAAGAAAAGAAAAGAAAAGAAAAGAAAAGAAAAGAAAAGAAAAGAAAAGAAAAGAAAAGAAAAGAAAAGAAAAGAAAAGAAAAGAAAAGAAAAGAAAAGAAAAGAAAAGAAAAGAAAAGAAAAGAAAAGAAAAGAAAAGAAAAGAAAAGAAAAGAAAAGAAAAGAAAAGAAAAGAAAAGAAAAGAAAAGAAAAGAAAAGAAAAGAAAAGAAAAGAAAAGAAAAGAAAAGAAAAGAAAAGAAAAGAAAAGAAAAGAAAAGAAAAGAAAAGAAAAGAAAAGAAAAGAAAAGAAAAGAAAAGAAAAGAAAAGAAAAGAAAAGAAAAGAAAAGAAAAGAAAAGAAAAGAAAAGAAAAGAAAAGAAAAGAAAAGAAAAGAAAAGAAAAGAAAAGAAAAGAAAAGAAAAGAAAAGAAAAGAAAAGAAAAGAAAAGAAAAGAAAAGAGAAAAGAAAAGAAAAGAAAAGAAACTATCAGAAAACCATTATTAAAATAATTTATGCAATTTTTGTAATTATGTTTTTCCTTGTCTTGGAAGACCAGCTTTGGTAATTTTTTTCAAAAGTATTAAAAAAGGATTGTGATAAAGTTTAAGCTTTTGTACATAAAATTACTCATCACAATGGCAACATTTTTATTTTTTTTTTTAATCTAGTTTATGTAGGATAGCTTAGCTGCATTAATATTTTAAGACCACAGAATAACTGCTTATGAAGGGTATTTCAAATTTTGTACTTTTGGACAGTTTATCAGTCTGAGATCATTTGAGAGTCTTGATGTTTGCATTAGAAATGTTAGAGAGGAGTGATGTATAATGTGATTGCTCAAAGATGTAAATTGGTTTCTGTGGCTGAATGCCATATAATCTACTTGACTTTGAAACAAGTCATTTTGAGCTCAGTTATTCTTTTTGCACTTTTTAACTGTGAAGAAATTAAAAAGGTGAGCACCCACCTGATATACCTAAAACATTGCTTCTAAGGTGAAGTATACATAACAGAAATGTGAGATTGTAGCATGGATTGATATGAAGTTGTTAAGGCAAAGGTCTGCCCACATGGATGACAAACAAAGCAGGTACTCATGCATCCTGGGTAGCTTGTATTTCAGCTTCTAGCCTCTGAGGGAGCCTCCACTTGCACATATTTATAGAGCAGCATTTCACCATTTCCCAGGAGTAATTTAATGACCATATCTGCAACATTGAAACAGAAAGAATATCAATAACTAGCCCAGAATCCACATAAATTTTGTGGTTGAAAGACAACAGAGTGTTGAATAAATGTCATTCATAATGTGTTCGGTCAGGTTGAACGAAAGTAGCTGAGGAAAATTTGCCTATAATTATACAGATCTTCCATTTCTTTGTAATTAGATTTAAAGCTTTTTCCTTTTGTTTTGCTTTCATCCTCCTCCACCTGTTTCTGTGATTTCAAATTATCTGTTTCCTTCAACCCTCTGTCAATGCTTTCAAATTTATCTTGAGCTGTTCTTTTCCTGTATTGATTACCACTGATCTACAGGAGAGCTTCTATCAGCTTGCCTTCTTTACTGAAACATTGCCACAGGAGGTAAACAGTTCAGAAAGAACTTGCAGCACCAGTTCACTGTGTTCCTTAATCAAATTCTCATTAAAGACTGAAATACTCTACAAATTGCCATCCATAATATCATCCATCCCATAAATTTCTATCTCAGCCATCATTGTAGTGACATCTGTAAAGTCTGTTACAGAATGTTTAAGGTAGATATTAAGAATTTACATCCACAACTACAGTCTGAAGATTAACCCAACTAAAGATTAACTAACTGGGTAAAGCAATTGCTTTCAAAGTAAAATCTGTTTGATGATAATATCAGGGAATTAGCACAGTGTTTGTTTTATCTAATGTCAGAAATGTTGATCTCAAACACAAGTGAAGGGAGCCTAAAAATAAAAGTGTTTTTAGGATCAATAACCTTACAGCAAAAAGTGTACTAATGATGAAAAATGGAAGACTTGTCAAAAGTAATAAAAATAACTGTATCTCACCAACATAATGGGATGCTTTAAATAAATAAATAAATAAATAAAAGGTACCTGGATATCACATGGGATTTTTCAGGTAGACCTACACTTTTCCTTTCACAATTATCAGGAATTATACAGGACAGTAAAAGTCAGATGCAGAAAGATAATATGGGGAAAAAAAAAAAAAAAAGCACTCTTAGTGTATGTGCTTTCTTTAGTTCAACTCCTGGATTTTTTTTTTTTTTTTATTATTTTCTATATGAAAAACTAGAACTTTTTTGGAATCTTCGCCCCAGCTTCTTTAAGGATAGCTGAAAACAAAGATGTTCACATATACTTTAGATACATATTAACATGACTAGGAAAAAAAAAAAAAACAAAAACCAAACAAATGATTTGTTACTGGGTGCTGATCCACACAATCTATAATAGATATAATCTTGATCCTGTTCCCTTACTATAGGTATCTGCATGTTAATTTAAAATTTAAAGGCAACCTAGGTTTGTTATTCTCAACTATGAGATGCTATATTGGATTCCAACCAATATGCTAGATCCGTATCATTTGTTGTATTTTTTTCCTTCTCTATAATGCTTCATTCCTTGCAGCCCAGTGCCAAGAGCAGAAGTAGCTTTGGAGCTTCTACCACCACTGCCCAACATTTCATGATAGAGTTCTCCTAGTTAACATGGACCAGCACAGTTGAATGACCTAACTAGAAAACTGATATGGAAAATGTGGACAACGGCTGCGTCATAAACGCCTATCTCCTGATGATCAACGTTACTACAAATCTTCAGGCGTACAAGTAGATATCGTAGATAGTACTGATTACCTAGTACTGTACCTACTACTATTGACTAGATATCTATTGAATACAGATAGTATTGGCTATGTTAATTCACTGAAATTTATCATCAGGCAAACACATAGAAAGATATTGATTAGAAACAGCCTATGACAAGATTACCATGTAGGAATTAGGCACATAAATCCTCAGCTTAATGAATGACTGACCTTACTATGATTTTTTTCCCCCCAATTTTTCTTGCCTCTTTGTACTTCCCACAGTTTCATCATCAGTTTTGATTCTGTATGGATTAATAAAGAATCATAGAATCATTACATCATTTAGGTTGGAAAAGATCTTTAATATTATTTTGACCAATCTTAGTCATAACATAGCCAAGTCCACCACTAAACCATGTCCCTAGCACTACATCTACATGTCTTTTAAACACCTCCAAGGATGGTGACTCATCTACTTCCCTGAGCAGCCTGTTCCAGTGCTTGACAACCATTTCAGTGAAGAAATTTTTCCTAATACCCAAACTAAGCCTCTCCTAGTGCAACTTGAGGTCATTTCCTCTCTTCTTAACATGTATTACATGGGAGAAGAGAATGACATCCACCTTGGTAAAACCTCATTTCAGGCAGTTGTAGACAGCAATAAGGTCTCCCCTCAGCCTCCTTTTCTCCAGGCTAAACAACCTCATTTCCCTCAGCTGCTCCTCACAGGACTCGTGCTCTAGACCCTTTACCAGCTTTCTTACCCGTCTCTGGACACACTCCAGCACCTCAATGTCTTTCTTGTAGTGAGGGGCTCAAAACTGAACACAGTATTGGAGGTGAGGCATCACCAGTGCTGAGTACAGGGGGACAATCACTATTTCTGATAGAAACCAAGATGGATTGGTCTTCTTGACCACATGGGCTCACTGATGGGTCATATTCAATCAGCTGTCGACCAACATCCCCAGGTCCTTTTTTTTGCCAGGCAACTTTCTAGCCACTCTTCCCCAAGCCTTTAGTGTTGCATGGGGTTGTTATGACTTACTGAACCTCATAGACTGGGCCTCAGTCCATCGATCAAGCCCACAGAAATCCCTCTGTAGATCCTTCCTATCCTCAAGCAGATCAACGCTCCTGCCCAACTAGGTCCCATCTGCAGACTTACTATGGGTGCACTCAATCCCCTCATCCAAATAATTGATAAAGATATTAAAGATAACTCGCCCCAATATTGAGCCCTTGGGAACACCACTTGTAACTGGCTGCCAACTGGATTTAACTCTGTTAACCACCACACTTCGGGCTTGACTATTCAGCCAGTTCTTAACCCATAGAAGAGTACACACATCCAAGCATGAACAGCCAGTTCCTCCAGGAGAATGCTGTGTGAAGCTGTGTCAAATGCTTTACTGAAGTCTAGGTAGACAACATCCACAGCCTTTCCCTCTGTCCTGGTTCAACTAGGATAGGGTTAAGTTTCCCCAGCAGAGAGAGAGGGGAAGGGATCTCCAGCCAGGTTATTCATACCACACTGACATCAGGTCTGGGTGGAAACTTTTTCCTGGGTGGCTTTTGGGTGAGGGAGGGCAACGGCAACGTGGTCTCTGGTCCCGGCAGGGCTTAAACCACCACACCCTCCTTCACTAGGCAGGTCATCTTGTCATAGGAGATCAGGTTTGTCAAACAGGACCTGCCTTTCATAAACCCATGCTGACTGGGCCTGCTCATCTCATTGTCCTGTAGGTGCCAAGTGACGGCACTCAAGATGATCTGCTCCATAACCTTCCCTGGTTCCAAGGACAGGTTGACAGGCTTGTAGTTCTCTGGATCCTCCTTCCAGACTTTCTTGTAGATGTAGATATTGATAACTTCCAGACAGCTGGGAGCTCACCAGTTAGCCAGGAATGCTGATAAATGATGGATAGTAGATTGGTGAATATTTCTGCCAGCTCCCTCAGTACCTTTGGGTGGATCTCATTTGCCCCCATAGACTTATGTGTGTCAAAGTGGTGTAACAGGCAGCTAACCATTTCCCCTTGGATTATGGGGGCTTCATTCTGCTCCCCATCCCTGTCCTTTAGCTCAGGGTGCTGGGTACCCAGAGAACAACTGGTCTTACTATTAAAGACTGAGGCAAAGAAGGCCTTTCAGCCTTTGTCACTGTGTTTCCCCTACATCCAATAAAGGATGGAGATGCTCCTTAGCCCTTCTTTTGTTGCTAATGTATTTATAGAAATATTTTTTTTCTGTTTTTTTTATGGCAGTAGCTAGATAAAGTTCTAGCTGGGCTTTAGTGCTTCTAATTTTCTCCTTGCATAACCTCACAGCATCCTTGTAGTCCTTCTAGGTTGTCTCCCCCTTCTTCCAAAAGTCATATTTTTTTGAGTTTCAGCCAAAGCTCTCTGTTCAGCCAGGACGGTCTTCTTCCCTGTTGACTCATCTTTTGGCACATGTGGACAGCCTGCTCTTGCATGTTTAAGGTTTTCTTCCTGAAGAATGTCCAGCCTTCCTGGACTCTTTTGCCTTTCAGGACTGCTGTGCAGGTTTAATTCCTGCCGGGACCGGAGAGTACGTTGCCGTTGCCCCTCCTCCACCCGCGCCGGTCGGACTGGAAGTTAAACACAGACCCCGGCTAAAATAAGAAGAAATTTAATACAACAGAGTGATAGAACAATCTGAACAACTGTAGCAATTATAACAACAATAAACAGCAATAACAGCGAACAAGACAAATTATATACAAATACCGCTAGCTGGTTTACAGAATAAAAGTTCCCTCCACCGGGCCCGCCAAAGAGCAAGGTAAAAAGGTTCTGCCCCTGGACCTGACGCCAGCATGGTATGAATAACCCGGCTGGAGATCCCTTCCCCCTCTCTCTCTGCTGGGGAAACTAACCCTATCCCAGCGGAACCAGGACAACTGCCTCCCAAGAGACTCTGTCAACTAGGCTCCTAAACAGGCCAAAGTCTGCCCTCTGGAAGTCTAAGGTAGCAGTTCTGCTGAACCCTCTCCTTACTTCTCTGAGAATCAAAAACTCATCATTTTGTGATCACTATGCCCAAGATGTCTTCCAACCATTATATCACCCACAAGTCCTTCTTGGTTCCCAAACAACACGTCGAGCAGATCACCTTCCCTGGCTGGCTCACTCACCACCTGTGTCAGGAAGTTATCTTGCACACAATCCAGGAACCTCCTAGACTGTATCCTCTCCATTGTAATGTATCGTAAAGCAGAAATCCAATAAGTGAAATTCCCCCACAAGAACATGGGCTAGAGATTGTGAGACTTCTTTCATCTGATTGTATAATATTTCACCTGCCTCTTGATAATTTTTGGGAAGTTTATAATAGACTCCCACCATGATATCTGCTTTGTTGACCTTACCCCTTATTCTCACCTCTAAACAATCAACCCGATTGTCACCATTATTAAGTTGAGACAATCAAAGCTCTCCTTAACATGCAGGCCTACCTCACCACCTCTCCCTCCTTGTATATCCCTTCTGAAATGTTTATAGCCATCCGTTGCTGTGCTCCAGTTGTAAGAGTCATCCCACCATTTTTCCATGATGTCAACTACATCATAGAGTTCCTGCTGCACAATGGCTTCCAGCTCCTCCTGTTTGTTGCCCATGTTGTGTGTGTTGGTGTAGATGTTCTTCAGCTGAGCTATTGATCCCACCATCTTTTCGTGGGGACAAGTCTTAATTCCTACATGACCATGCTTAGTCACTTTCGTAGATTTTAACACATTATTAACCCTGTGTGTCTTTGCTGCCATATGGATCTCCAATCCTCTACCTCCACTGAGTTGGCAGACCAAAGGACCTCATATAGTACAATGTCCCTCAAACATAAGTGTGATGGCCCCACACTTATTTCTAGTGACCCTGGTTTTATCGCTTTCCTCCTTCAAATCTAGTTAAAAGTTCTTTCAGTTAACCTTGCTAAGTACTGTGCAAAGATCCTTTTCCTAATTTGAGACAAGTGTAACCTGACTGTTGCCAACAGACCTGCTGTCATGTAGACCAACCCATGATAAAAGAACCCAAAATTCTGCCTGTGACACCAGTATTTGATCCAGGTATTGGTCTGCTGGCTCTTCCTGTTTCTCCCCTCATTATTCCCTGCAACTGGAAAGATAAAGAACACTATTTGTGCTCCTCTTGCTTAACCAGCCATCCCAAGGCCTTTGAAAACCCTCTTGATTGCCCTTGGATTTCCTTTTGCAACTTCATCACTGCCTACCTGAAAAATCAGTTATGGATAGTAATCTGAGGGCCTTAGCAAGGTAGGAAGCTTTCTTTTCCCAGGCCCCAGGGAGGCAGCAGACTTCCCTCAGGAGTGGGTCTGGTCTGCATATTTGGACTTCTGTTCCCCTCTGGAGAGAGTGTCTTATGACAATGATCTGTCTTTTTTTCTTTATGAAAGCGATTTGATTCAGTTCATAGGCTGACTTAGCCGTTGTGACACCTCCAAGTTAAATGAACTATCGTTGTCATTATTGTTCAGTTCCACTTGCAGAGTCCTGTACCTATTATGCAAGGGCACCTGGGAAGATGGGGTAGTCTCAGGAGATGTAACTGCTGTGCCAGGCAGGAACTTTTTTCCATTGCACCCTATGCCTTGAGTCACCACATTCAGCCATGTGGAGAGAAGATATGAAATTATCTGTGTCATTCACCCTGTCTGCCTGTTGCGCTTGTCTCAGGGAAGGTAGAGTGTGATTCCAGTAGTCTATCTCTCTCAGACTCCCTATACTCCTCAACCTACTCACTTCCTCCCAGAGTTCTGTCACTAAGAGGAGGCTATATTATGTACATTTAGACAGCATTCCAATATGTGGAAATTAATTATTTTGGAGTGGGACAAGGACTAAAGGCAAGTTACTAACTTTTAAAACCAAAATACATTCTTTTAAATGTCTTAAAGTATATATATATATATATATATATATATATTTTACATTCCTTATTTTCTGAATAAATTGGTTTTCTTATGACTATGGAAACATACAATCAGGGGAAAAGAAGTCCATGGATTTTGCTTAATTTATTTGTCTAATGGCAAAAAAACCCCCACAAAAAACAACTTGATAATAAATAAGATCTGGTAAAAGAAATACATCATTTCAAAGAATCATAGAATTAAAGAATCTTATGTTGGGAAAGACCAACAGACTCGAGCTGTAAACCTTACACTGCCACTGCCACGTCCAATTCTTTATTGCTTTCAGTGAAATTCAGTTATTGCTTTATTATAGTAAAGAGTATATAGTTATCACATGTTATTCTTCATATAATGGTACTTCCTAAATTCATTAATTTGCTGTTATCTGTTCTGAAAGAACAACTAGAAACCTTTGAACATGTCAACAATACCTTTTGATTTTTCATGCTTCCTTACGCCTAATTTATCTCTAGAAACGTATGGTCCTTTAACATAGAGACTGAAATTGCTACCTTCCTTTAAACAATCAGCTTATTTATAATGGTCTGTAGCTAATAACCAAAAGTCTAAAAACTTGATGCAGCAGAGAGCTAATACAAGGCTGTTTATTTAAGTGTAATATGAATTTTATTGATGTGATGTGGTGTATTGTCAAAATACTGATCAATTTGGAGAACCTGAACTACCATGTACTTACTTTTTTGCTCTTATGAGAGTAAACGCCATATCAAAATTGAATTAGGATATGAAAAAAACCCAAACAAACCCAAACCAGGGACCATTCCTCTGGTTTTAGTTAAATCGTTTTAAATTATTATATTTAGATATCTTAAAAGAACATGCTAATGATAAAAGGGAAGTAAAGGAAGGAAGTAAAAAAAAAGTAATGATAAAAGTAAGGGAACAGCCAAGAAATAGCATTTTTACATATCTACGTATCAGGTTATTGTTTTCTGTCAGCTGAAAAAGAAAGAATAGAAACCTTCACTTAAATCTGTAATACCACATATTATATTGATTTTGCCATTATAATTTCAATAAAAGAGAAAGAAGAAGTGGAGCTAAAACTGTCTGACATTTTTGTGTCTCACAAAAGCTTTTCTGAACCTGAATTTCAATGGAAAAAAAATTAATTTAAATATTAACAAAAATAATACATTTTTCCAGGTTTACTAGGCAGAATGAACAGTAAATGTAAGATATATGTACTTGGATATGGTGTTCATTGATGATGGTGAAGAACGGTAAGTCTTTGATGTAGCAGAACTAAATGATTTACAGTTGATATTGCCTGAGCAACTTTGGGAGATTAATAATGTGACATCTGCTCTTGGCAAAGGAGACTCTGGTCTCTTCTGCCCTTCAATTCCACTTTGAATGCAAATTAAAAAGTAAAGTAAAGTCTTTACTGATGTCTCTTCCAAAAATACTAAATTAAATTCTGGCAGTCAAAAGACATAGAAATGACTGTCAAAGATTTGTTATTGGCTTTATTTCTGAGTGTTGTTTAATTTTTATATTGGAAATTTTCCAATCAAAGCAGATAAACCCAAATGAAGGCTAAAACTCAGAAGAGTCCATGACAAGGAGCAAAACTGTAGATTTTATTTTTTTTTTTCCTACATGATTAAAAAAAATGTAAACTAATAAGCATCACAGATCATTGACTTGTTTTCTGAGACTGGGGTACACAATTGGATTGTAATATACAAAGAATTAGATTATTTCATGGCCAAATATAAAGACTGGCCTAAAATTAAATGTTTCAAAATTCTGAATGAACTAGAATAGAAGTTAGGAACTCACTTACAGGTTCTGATAAAACATCATAAATTCTGGACTAGAAACTGATTATAACATTGGAAGTAAATTGGAGGTGATAAAGGAAGACCTGGTTAATATTTGTAGTGTAACAATGAATTGCTAGCAAGATTGAGACAGGGAATAACAAAAAAGGCTATTGCCATTCTAGAGTAAGTCAGATACAGTGTTGAAAAAGTAAACAACAGAATTAATGTTACGCTAATCAAAAGCTGAAAACAAGAGCAACCATGGGGGAATATAACCTGCACTATTTTTATTATGTTGATTACTGCTGGAATCAATTACATTCTATCTTGGAAAACTTTGTAGTAACTATAAAAATAAACTATGATAAACAAGTAATGATGAAATTTCAGGAAGTCAAAAAAAATAAAAGGGGTTTCACAGATATTAAAAGATTTAGGTAAACTTTTTCTTCTCCCCCCCCCACCACCAGACTGTCTGTCAAATCTTAGTTTAACATTGCCTCATGAATGGTGAAAGCAATCTGGAGCTAATTTTCCTGTAATGTCTCAGTTGATAAGCCACTTTCCCCACATAGTGAGACTTACTACCTGTTCAAAGAATGTGAAGAGGGGAAAAGAGTAGAGGTTTCCATAGTAACCTATAGTAGTTCAAAGTAAAATTGCATAAAATGAAATCATTATCACTCAGCAACTAAGGAAGACAGCTCAGCTGATGAAGATGCCAAGCTGTAAATGACTACTGGTGAGTATCAATTTTTTTTTCTACCCTCAGTATTACTATGCCTGGTTTTAAACAAACAAACAAACAAACAAAAACCCTCTACTGTTCTATTGTGTTTAACAATTTCAAAAACTGATTTTTAATTCAAAACCAGTGTAAGTACATCTTGTGACTTAGTGTTAGACAGAATACATGTTGGTATCCATGGTAACCCAGGAGATCTTAAAGATCACACTGTTCATTTATCAGGAATATGAGCAGATTGTTTGTCTTCCGGTAGACTGCAAAATGTCCTGTTACTATATGGTTGGAAAACAAACTCAAAATGGCTAGAAGAGCTTTCATTTCACTGGTACTGCAATAAACATAGTTAAATAGATAGATTCGTATTCACACCAGATAATGGTAGCATAAAATAAATTGAAAAGTCTTTGAAGTAATTAATTCCTGAAACGCTCCTGAAAGAACAAACTGACATATTGAACAAAAATCCCTTCTCATAATCAATAGAAGAAAGAAAATCTTGAAAAAAATCAGTCTTTTCTGTATTTTTCCTTTCTTCTCACCAACTGACTGAAACCAGACAATCACTACAATGTTGTTGATCCCTAAGGGGTTTTAGTCAGTTGTTCACTGGCTGAAAAATGTATCAGAACAGACTGTAATTAAGTTATTTCTTTATACAGATAATCTGATAGAAGGAAATGTGAAAGAAACACTTTTCAAGTATGTGGAGGAGGAGGAGTTTGCTGGTTTGTTCTTTTTGTTTTTCCCTGAATAAGTATTCATTGAAAATGAAAGGAAAATTTTGTGCTTTTTTTTTTTTTAAATCTTGGTATTTTACATTTTAAACTCCTATTATTAAAATATCCATATGCAATTTACTGTACTTCTGTCAAAGAGATAGAACCGTTCAGTCACTGGAAACTTAAGAAAACATGATCATATACGTAGTGCCCATTTTCTAATCCCCTTTGTGCTAGTCATTAAACCTGAAAACTAAGAAAACACCAAGAAGAAAAAAAAAAAAAAAAAAAAGAAAAAAAAGGAAGGCAACAAATAACTTTGGTATTATTAGGATGATTCTTCTGTAGACTCTACTGGGATCGAAACTGGTGTCCAACCTGTCTCTGAGGAAAATGTGGAGAGCTCCCAGTCCCTGTTCCACAATCTGTATGAAGAGCTTTGTTCGGAGACTCTGGAAGCATGTATGTTTTGATAACCTCCAGCACTGCATGCTCAGGATTTCTAAGAACCCCTGACATTAAAATAGGCAGGAGATTTTCAGTCTATTTTGCTTCTGGTACTAGATTTGAAGTAATTTCCAGTCATCATACCTGAAGAGGAAATTTCTGGTTTAGATATTTGCTTCTCAAAAGGAGGTTTTGGCTGATGCTTGGGTAGTATTACTGAACTGGGTGTTAGAATGTGTCTTCAGACACATGCGGTCTTGACCTTTGCTAAACATATTGTCTCCAGGGTGCAAGTCATGGGGTTATATAAATCTGATTCTATGTCCAAGCTAATAGAATGGTGCTCCAAGCTGCTTCAAACTGTTGTGGACCATAGTGTGGCACTGAACTGCATAGCACTGTGTCCACCCTGCATCTCCTCAGGCTCAATGCCTCATTCATCCAATGCCTTGACTTGTTCAGACTGAAGCCAAAGCTGAAAGCTTAAAAATAACATCTTCAATATTTTACATAATATTCATGTAGAATGACTTTGGTAACAGTGCATAGCTTTGTAATGACTGAAAGACTTTGAATATACACACATTTTTGGAGTGTCATTGTCTACCTATATACCTATATACCTTAGTTTTCTAAGTACATTAGTTCATACAGAGAAAATGTATCTATTGATTCACATATTAGTTGTTTTGGTTTGTGTGAGAATTCAAAAGAAAAGTAAAACAAAAATAAAGGACCGGCAATTCTAGGAAAAAAAAAAAAAAAAGGCTTTTCTTCTTCTCAGTCCTGGATCCTTGATGTTTCAGACCACCTTCTCTCTAAACTGCATTTTCCATCCATTCCCAATGATTGTCCCACTATAATTGATCCTTGAAGGAATAGCCAAACCTCCACTTCTGTTGATTTCTGCTATTTAAAACATATTTCTGCTCCATACTGTTCTTAAGATATCCAAAATGATCCACCTGAATTCCCCATATACCATCACGAAATTCAGAAAAAGAGATTTTTTCAAAAGATTTTTGAAAGAGACACAATTTATTGTTATTAAACACTTTGAGAAGAAACTCAAAAGCCACTTTGTAACAATTGCTAATAAATTTTCTAAAGAAAGAATATATAAGTATAGTTGAAATAACTGGAGCCAAGTAAGCATCTAACAGTCTATATTTTCTATGAGAACTTTTATCAGAAATAATATTAAAGAAAAAAAAATAAACCCTGGCAAATTCACCAGGAGAACTGAAGTTATAAAAACAATGTAAAAAGAGGACTGAAATTGTATATTGATGCAGAAAATCATTAAAGATTGAAAAGCCTACTATTTTACAAACAAGTTGCATGAAGCCTATATAACAAAGGAAAATCAGAAGAAAATTTAAGCCATCCACACAGTACATTAAGACTTGTTTCTGCTACTAAATCTTCATTGCCTCCTCTTACATGACCTTAGTTACTGAGTTGCTCTCCTCAAATACAGCTCTTAAAATCTTGACTCAGACATCACAGTGTCTGATCCCTGCTCCTTATTATTCAGCACTTATAATTTCCTTGTGTTTCTATGCATTTCTTATTACTTTATAACTTCCCCCTTCACTCTTAAAGTTATCAGTCACCATGATTCTTTTCCTTCAGCCACTGCTCCTTTGTTTCATTCTTTCCTCAAACTCTTCAAGGCCTGTTTTTTCACTGGTGTCATATGTTGTGTTAAAGCCCCTCAGATTAAAATAAAATCACATCTATTGCAGGATCATAGCAGGAACATAGCTAACACAGATAGCTACTCTTACTTCTTGATATAAGTGAGGTTTTTATGGGTAATCTGTCTCAGTAGTGTTTACTTACCCTGAGGTACTAGTGCTAATAACTACAGAAATTAAAACAAATCATTGTCTGTAACATGGAATCATTTCTGCAAATGATGTCTCATTCCAAACCAAAACCAAGATTATTTTCACCCATCTTTACATCTCCATATCTAAGCTAATAAACTTTGTCTCCCTTTAAATGAAAAGAGAGAGCAAGGCTCACAAAGGCATTATTCAACTGATTTACTTAAACTGTCCTTTCGATGTCCACATGTACTTATAACTAATGTACAGTAATGATGAAGATACAGACATCTATGACTTGATTATTTTGTGCACCTTAGACACCTAGTGTTATCTGAAATGTCCTGGGCTATCCTACATGGACTTAGTATGGTCTTGAAAGCATGGGTCTCCATAGGTCCTTTCTGGTATCTGCAAGTCCTCTGAAGATGTTTCTTATCCCTTAGAATGTCTCAGGCAATTGTAAATTATTTGAACTTTAGGATATATAAATTTTGATATCAGTGTGTGAGATAGTTCCAAATTTAGTTGTCTAAACGTAAGCATTGAGTCTTAAAAGTGTTCAGGTTTATCATATCCTGCCTGGCTTCCAGTTGCCACTCCAGGAAGTCACAGGTCCTCCATAGGGCCTTTGTCGTAGCTTCCAGCACAATGCAGATGTTTTAGCTATAAAACTAGGTATCTCTGTATAGGAAACCAAAGAGATCTCCAGGTGTGGAAGCTACCATTGTATCTAACAGAGACTAGGATTTAGTTCTTTTGCCTAAATGTAGATGACTAACAGTGTTTGAAATTCCCCAAGCTATCCTAGTTTGTCTCCAGTTGTCACCCTGGAACAGCACACATTTCCCTTATGTCCTGTGTAGCGCCTGACAGCCTCATGGAGGTCTCTGTCATTTCAAGACAACTCAGTAACATATTAAAAATTTCACTCCTCATCAGCGTAGTCCAGAGACTTGTTCAGGTCATGTGTGGAACCCTATGATATACAGGAATACAACTGAATGGAGACCTTCACTGTTTTGGACCAGCTACTGGAAACAGCAAGAAAAATAACTTCAGATACCTACATTTTGGCAACTGAATTGTGCTCTAAATATCCAAGTTATAATGTTCTGTATCACACCACAGGTTCCCGTGATTCTGTTGCCTCATTTTCTACTGAGTGTAATGGGAGCATAAATGCCTCTTTCACATGAGTACACCTTCATTTAGAAGTCTTAATGTGGAGCTGATTTCTTATTTGATCAGACAAACTAATGTGCTGATTAGACTGTAATCATGAAGTGTTTTTTTTAAACAAGAAGTATATCTATCAGTTCTGAAATTATACTGCTGTACTGAGATGAATAAACTGAGTCACAGAAACAGTATCAGAACAGCAGTCTTTACACTGACCTTAGCAGGGAAATTATTCAGGCTTAATTTAAGCACAACAAAACTTAGAATAGACACTGGAGGAATGGAATAAAGGTTATTTTGCTCTTAAACACTCATTTTTCTGTCTTAAAAAACAGAAGTTAAATACTTTTATAGTAATTTAAAAACTACCTATAATTAATCATTGAAGAGTGTATGCCAGATTATTCTCTTGGCATTTGACTGATATTACAGTGATAACTGAGTGATCATTGAGAGACATCTACTGATTGTAATTTAATCACCAGTATGACTTTGAGGGTCCACAAAGTAGAAGCTTTACTAGCACTTCAGCCTAAACATAAATTCTGAAAGTAAACTTCCCCTTTTATTCTTCAACATTTCTATGCAACACTTGTTGTCTTTTCCTTTTTGACATTTAAGTACAGAGAATAGTTTAAATCATCAATCGATAACATCTAAGAGAACATGCTGTTCTTGAAATAAGTTGAATTATGAAAATATTATCTTTTACTCTGCTTTCACTATATTAATGATTCAGCAGCTGTCTCCATTATCACTCCATAAATTGCAGTTGTTACAGGGCAGCATGCTTTATATATATTATACTATGTGTATAGAGGCCCTTTGTGGTTCATAAAAAAAAAAAAAAAAAAAAGAGAGAGAGAGAGAAAATACTTGCTTTTTAGAATACTTTCAGGCTTGAATTCAGGATAGGTTATTCAGATTCTCCAGGTGTCACAAAATGTAAATAAATAAATAAATAAATAAATAAATAAATAAAGCCCCTGTACTGCATCTACAACATAGTACTCTTTTTCAGTAGCTCATATATATATTCTGTGCTTTCTGATATTGAGACTAAGAGTACAGCTTGGTGAATCTGCACTTTGATTTTACCTCTCACCCCTCTGATAAGAATTCATGTCAGACAAGAATTGAAGCTGTATGAAACTTCTTTGCTCTTTCTATTGATGTATGAGTTGTGTGTCAGGAAGATAGATACAAGTATAAACACAGGACATTACAAAAGTTTATTATTTCCTCATATAGTAAGGTGTTCTTTATGGAAGACTGGGATCATTTTGCTACCGTATTCTTAAAAATGCACTACAGTGTTATGCGGTAGCTGATTTTTAACCCATGTTCCCTTACAAGCCATGCATATTAGCACGTTGGTTGCACAGTGTCTGGAAGTTGAAGGCAGATTAATACAGATAGATGGGAGAAAGGGAAAAGTTACAAACTTTCAGTACAATTTAAAAAGTTAGTCTTGCCCTCAGGTGCAGCACAGCCGGGCAGGTCCCTGTGGGGAGGCCCAGGATGTCCAGCAGGGACGGGGGGACAGGGAGAGGCTGACAGGTCAGAAGGCGGGCTTGCAGGTGGGCTCAGCAGGGCCCACGGCCCGGTCATCTTTATTACAATATTGGATATTGGATATCCAATTGGATACAATATTGGATATTCAATGTTTTTTCTTTCCATTTTAGGGACAGTTTAACTGGAATTTAATCAGGATTATTAAGCTTAAATCTAGAGTTTAAATAGACTCTATTTAGATGGATTAGATATGATTAAATTACAATATTCTAGTCTGATTATAGATCTATAAATATACATTTGAAATGAATTATTCTAATAAAATATAAATAAATTAGCATATACATTCAACTGTGAATGCCATAAAGGCTTCCATCAAGCACTGGAGATTTCAGAATTGCTTTAAGTGCAGACTTTGTCCTCTATAAAGTAGGTATACGATAGATTTTCATCTCAGTGATTGATGTGTTACTCAGTATAGCACTTCCACCTGGAAGTGTTTGTTCTTGTCAAAACAATCCTGAAGACTCATGCTATGCATTTAGTCTTTTAACATTTGTATTTGCCAGCATTCTTTGGCATAGATGTGCTAGCTCTTGCCAGAATTTGGCAGATCTAAGAAGATTGAACATAATTCTTCTTTGTCCATTAACACCAGTCACTGCAGTTGGCATACTCTCACAAATGTTACTGGCCACAGCTACGCACCTTCCCTGGTAATTCCTTGTGCCCTTTTTCTTCTCTATTCATATAATGACTGTGTTTGCCCTTGTCTGTAAGGTGCAGACTTTTAATAGCAGCAGGAGAAGTCAAGGAAATGACTGTACAGCAGAAAAAAAAATCACAATTTAAACAAAATTATTTTATCGGGCCACTGACTGTCACACTTAAATTCATGCTGATCCCTTTTGAATCACCAAAAATGTGAGTGAACACAATGTGTAAAAACATTTCTTCATATTAAAGTGCTTTATTAAAGTTGATTCCAACAGCTACTTTGCCATTCTCCATTCCCCCTTCAAATCAGTTTGGGATGGTAAACTAAGATATGAACTTGGTTTCAGTTCCCTTCTTCAAGATAAACATGTTGATTTGAATAAGGCACCAGTTATGATAACCAAGTAGTTAAGTTCAATCCTTTTTTTTCCTGAATAGCAAACACCTTTATTATTAGTCTCTTACTACTAACATCAAAATTGTATAGAAATTAAATAGTAGCTGATCTCCTTTGAAAACTTATCTTTTAAAGGATATGTGTGTCTTTCTATTTATTTTCCTATATCACCTTGTCATCATTATATAATTATATATATATAATTATATAATATCAATAATTAATACTAAATCATAGATAGAAAGCTCAGTAATAGTTAAAAATAACACTATTAGTTTATTTATAAAATTAAAATAAGTTCTATGAATTGTAAAAGCAAACAAACAAATCAACTAACAACTACATAAACAAGAGGAATTCAGAAACTTCTTTAATCCTTTGGATTAAACTCATCAGACAAGATCCAAACTCAGAATTTCTGTTTTCCGTAGAACAGGAGACTGTCTCTTCCTTTTTTTTTTTTTTTTCCCTTGGAAATAAGATTTTTTTTCTTTTTTTTTTTTTTCTCTATTGAGTAAATCGCATTTATGACATATTGTAGTCACAATAAATAGTCGTGTCGGTATTCATATTCTTCTGGGAAAGGATGGTCTAGTCATTATGATAAATAAGGACATTTGTGTAAAATGAATGCAACTTTCCCCAGACAAAAAGCACTTAAGAATTTAATTCTCTATTTTATTTCTCCATTAGAAAAATACATGAAAGGCTGTGAATATTCCAGCTGACATTCCTGCTGTTCCAGCATTTATTTTTCTATAACCAAGGTAACTCCCTGGCTTGAATTTAATATCTTTTTTACAACTGTATGCATGACAACTTATTTTTGTATGTTTAATGACACATTCATGGTTAAAGCTACCATTCCTTGTCCTTAGTGAGTTAGTATAAATTACCCCTTCCAAGCCTCTATAGGAGTGAACTTCTGTACTAAAAGCTTAATACAAAATAATGTCCTTAAAAATGTTTTCCTTTCGGTCTGATTGTGACAATAGTAATAGTTGCAGAATAGAGCATTATTCTTAGGAAAGATTAAGCTATGTCATAATAGATATCATCATCTGTTTTTTCAAAATGCAGTGAGTGGTCTAGAACACACAGAGGTACACTAGCTTAACTGAACATTAGAAAACTTTTTTTTTTTTAGCACCTCTATGAAAAGCAATTCATTAAAGTTGATTATTCTCAAAACTGATATCTTATGTAAAAATCTATAAGGAACTTCTTAAATTAGAGAAATACAAATACTCTTTTTTTTTTTTCCTTGTGTGATATATAAGCCCCATTAAATCTTGTGTAAAAATCAGCAGCACATTAACTGAACAATATTTAAACAATATTAGCTTTTAAAATATCTTCATTTCAACAAAAGGACAAATTTAGGTTTTGGCAAAAGATAAGTTTGTTCAGTATATTTAAATTAAAACTGGCCTCCCCCCTCTAATTTTTACACGCTGTGTTTTGTATGCTCATTACTTCTTTGTTCAGTAGTTGGTTTTGGTTTTCCTTTTTAGTGGAAGTCCTGTACATGTGTGTGTTTATGTTTATACACATTTTTATTTTTTTTTTTAACTTTGTGTGCCTATGTGTTCATGTATGTATACTTAAGCTGAAAATATGTATTTCATTGGATTTCTGTTGAAATCTGTGTTACTGATTTAGGAAAGCTCCATTAACATTTGATGGATTTTCAGTACATTGTTTCATAAAGCAAAGGCAAAATTTAACATTTACTTGAAGCCATCACGCTGAGATCCAGTCCCACAACTGCTGACAGTAATTCTTTATACATGATCTTGCTTTACAGTTATGTTGGAATTATATTAAGGAGCAATTTGCAGGCAACCATTCTAGTTTGTTCCCTTGAATACAGTTTATTTAGTTCTTTCCTGAATGCACTGTCCATCATTTAATCTCAGTTTCTAAGGGAATTAGTCTTAAGTCTAGTAGGACGACAGTTTCTTCGCTTCTAAATTATTAAAGTAAACACAGCCAAGAGTGAAAAGGGAGAAGAAACAACCATAAGAATCTTTCTTCCTTTTTATTCTTCAGGGAAAGGTATATTCAGTGAAATGAACAAAATTATCTTTCATGTGGAAATACTGCTTTACAGGCAATGTAGAGTACTTATTATTTATGAAGATGGGTAAACTAATGCTCATTAAGATGAAATATAATGAAGTGTGGTTTTTTTAAAGTCCTAGTATATTATAAAGGCATCTGGGATTTTAAATATGATGAAATATAAAGAACAACAAAAAATGAGAAGAAACTTTCATTACCAGAACAATCTATAAAACCAAGTGAATATTTAAAATTAATTTATAGGCTGAGATACCAAAAGAATAATATTACCCTCCACCCCCACTCCCTAAATGCAAAAGTGATATTGATCAGTAGTACAATTATGGCTAACATATAGTCTCTTAGAAAATTGGTCTGAACCAGGTAGGAGGAGGAAAAGAAAAAAAAAAAAAAAAAAAAAAAAAAAAGTAAAGGAAAGATAAACCAGATTTTCCAAGGCAATGCATACCCCTTTTCTTTGTACAAAGATCTCCTCAGGTATCTTCCAAAGGTTCTCCTAAGAGATCCCTAAGTTTTACAGTATTATGTACAACTGGAGAAGACCTTCAGAGTCACTGTTCTGAGTTCCATCAGTTGTCAGAAACTTATTAAATAACCCCTTTCATCAATACATACAAAATGCATTTACTTTTTTTCCCTGTTACTGCACAGTAGACTTCTTCCAGAATCTATATACTTTAAGATTTTTAACACTGCATCTGTTTTCTCATAGAAATGTCTTCTCAACCAGTCAATATTTGTTTGCTTTTCTGCCATCATTTCCCTTTAAATTAAATATATATTTATCTTCTTCTCTAATAATTGTTTCTGTTAAGTTATGTATCAAAAATTTTGTCTCTCTGCACGTGAAGGAGTGCAAAGGGCCAGGGCAAGTGGGGTATATTGGATGCATGTGCCAAGGTATTGGGGGGGTGGGGCTGCAGAGGTGGCCTCTGTAAGGAAAGGCCCCATACAGGTGGTTCCAGCCACCTCCAAAGACTCACCAAAGCACAGAGCTGACCCCCTCAGCCAAGATGGTGGCACCTCAAGGAAACATACTTAAGAAAATTAGAAAGCACCACACAGCAGAAAGAGGAGTGAAGTGAGAAACAGCCTTGCAGACACCAAGGTAAGAGAAGGGGGAAATTGAATGTTTCAGGTGCCAGCTCAGAAATATCCCTGCAGCACCTGGAGGACACAACAGTGGAGCAAGTGTTTCTCTGAAACCCGTGGAGAGGACGGTGGATGTTCCCTGAAGGACTGCATCCCATGGAAGAACCCCATGCTAAAACAGGGGAAAAGTGTGAGGAGGAAGGAGTGGCAGAGAGGAGCTGATATGGACTGACTGCAGTCCCTGATCATTTGGGGTGCAGGGGAAGAGCATTTTAGAATTACCCAAGACTTACGATGGGGTGGTTAGATGAGGAACAAAAGCCATAAAAGGAAGGGATCAAAGTGATTTGGGTGAGGAAAAATGTAGAAAAATAGATAACGAGTAAAAAGGGTTACTGTGTATGCTGGTCAGTACTTGAGACTGTACTGGCTGGTCTGGCCATTTCCGTGCCTGATTATCCTGGTCTCTTCTGTCTGATTAAGTCTACTTCTAACTCTTTTCCAGACTGAGCAACACTCTGTTTGGTGTGCATGGGTATATGCGTGGGTCTGGGTTGACAGCTGGACTCAGACCATGGGTTGGAGGACTGCTGTGTCCTTGGTGTCAAAAAACAGAGAGACTGGTTTCAA
Organism: Athene cunicularia; assembly: GCF_003259725.1. Taxonomy (NCBI): domain Eukaryota; kingdom Metazoa; phylum Chordata; class Aves; order Strigiformes; family Strigidae; genus Athene; species Athene cunicularia. The sequence goes on from NW_020799091.1 coordinate 47,688,623, forward strand.
GTTCTGTGTGGAGTAGCCAGGGGTATGCATGTGTCTCGAAGGGTGAGACCATGGGAGGATACAGCTGCCCAAGTCTCTGTACAGGAGACAATTAAGAAGAGTGTGGATCCAGGACTGGCTACTATTGGGTGGACTGTGTGACTAAACCCAGTTACTGGAGGGATCCACAATGTGTGTTTGGAGCTGTATGTGTGCAGGTGGGGTTGTACCAGCAACTGGAGTAGGACTGTGGCCTTTAGAGTTTGTATATCCATGTGTCAGCAGCAACTGGGGAGACAGATCCAGTGGCAGCGACTGGGTGGATTGAGTGTCTGAGCTCAGCTACTGGAGGGATCCACTTTGCACATATGTCTAGGTATTGCAGTAAGGCACCTTCATCCTGGTCAGTTGGAGAAGGGAATTGGATGGGGCTGTTAGTGCTGTTCGTGACTGTGTGAGTTCTCCATGTCTGTTTGTGCTGATCTGATTGCCCACATATACACACACATATATATCTACCTGCATCGAAAGAGCATAGAAGCTGGTAGAGAGTCTAGAGAACAAGTCTTATGAGGAGTGGCTGTGGGGGCACTGGTGTTGTTTAGTCTAGAGAAAAGTAAGCTGAGGGGAGATCTTCTTGCTCTCTACAACTACCGGAAAAGAGGTTGTAGCAAGGTGGGTGTTGGTCTGTTTTCCCAAATAACAAGTGATGAGAGGAAAAGGCCTCAAGTTGTACCAGAGGAGGTTTAGCTTCGATATTAGAAAAAATTTCTTCACTGAAAGACTTGTCAAGTACTGGAACAGGCTGGCCAGGGAAGTGGTTGACTCACCATCCCTGGATGTATTTAAAAGACGTGTGGATGTGACACTTAGGGACATGGGTTAGTGGTCGACTTGACAGTGTTAAGTTTACAGCTGGACTCAATGACCTCAAGGGTTTTTTCAAAACTAAATTACTCTATGATTCTATATATGTGTATGTGTGTCTGTGTGTTTGCATGTGCGTGCCTATTGAGAATACATGCTTAGCCTCTCTATGGGTCTGGTAACATGGAGCTGCATCAGCCGTACCTCCACTGGGCTGCTGGATTCAGCAGCACCTTACAATCCTACTGATGCCCAGTCCTAACAAGGACACCTCATCTGCTTCAAAACTGACTATTTCAAAACAGATTAGGAACAATAAAGGATTAACCTGAGTTACAACAACGATAAAACAAAAATGTGGTTTTTAAGAAAGTTTTTTGGCAGACTTGAATTGGGAATATGTCACTGTGCCTATGGTACTTCTGAATTCAAACTGGTTCTTGTGAAAACAACCACTTTCCACAATGAGGCCTCATTTTATAGCAGGTATTTTTAATATTAAACTTCAATTACTCTGCCTCATGTTTTGTAGTACTGATTTCTACTTCATGTTTATTAGTCTGTTCCTCAAGGTAACTTCACACCTTATAGCCAGTCTTCTGATTTTCTTTGATACAGTTGATTTTCATAACTTTGTGTCACAAATACATTTCCTTTGAACCCTATTCCTCACCACCAAAAAAAAAAAAAAAAAACCCAAAAAAAACACAACACAAACAACAATGAAAAAAAACCACAAAAAAAACCCCAAAAAACAAAATCCTATTAAACGGAATCAGTCTTGGGGCCAATCTTTCCTGAATACTTCTAGTAACCTCCACCTGCAACATACCCTTCGTCTCATAAACCACTTGCATCACATAATTCTATCAGTTCTCACCTTCTCCAAAATAGTTAGTATGATATCCCATGTTTTACAACACAAGATGATTTAATAAAACTAGGTCAGCAGCTTTTCTGTGTTCCTATTTTCTGTAAAATTTCTTATCAAGAAAATCATCAGGTTACAATTATATATACATGCAATAAATCCAAGTGCATTGTTATGTTTTCCCTTGGTAGTGTAGACATTATGGTAGACTTGGCCATACATAGTGATCTTCAATTGAAGAATTGAGTAGTGAAGTGTGGAGTGTGAGAAAAATAATCTGATTTTTAAGACACTGATCAATTATGGAAGTAACTTAATTAATTAAACTAGCATATGTTAAAGACATTCACTACTGGAAAAGGCAACACTATTTAACATATGTATTTTAATTATCATACGAGATAATATTTTTACTAAAACAAAGAATAGGAGAATAACTTCATTATGAACATTATTTCATATTCCTCTTCTTACACATTTGTAGTGAATGAATAGAAGTAACATGTAAAACTAAGCATCGTAGAGCAAGTTTTAAGGAGATGGAAACTCTGAGGGCGAGACATTAATTTTGCTAAATTATACTATGTGCTAATCAGTCTTTCTTCCATCCAAGAAAATACCTAACACAATAAAAGCAAATCAGCAGCAATCCGTTGCCCTGTGAGCAATATAATGCATTTATGTATTCTGCTAGGAAATGTCTCAGGGTACTTAGAAACTATGAGGACTGAGGTGAAGGATTTCAATGATAAAACAAAAAGTTTATACAGGCTCATGACCACAGATGTACTATGTGACTGATATAGAATCTATTTCTACTGAATACAGACACACAATGATGTTCTTTGCTAAGCTGTGTATCCTGACAGCTAATTAAGAAGAGAAAGGATAACAAACAATTTGATGAAATTTTTTTATAGTCTATGAAGGGATAGTAGCCTTGACAAACAAAATAAAAAAGCAATCAAGGGAAGCATTTTGAACATTTCTAACAGTAGTAATTGCCATAAAAGCACTATAAAATTCTTTGTGTCATGTGTAAATGTGATGTAAAGGAATATCATATGATATAAAGAAATATCTAGGACCAGACAGGATATACCCAAGGCTGCTGAAGGAGCTGGCTGGGATGCTCGCCAAGACACTTTCCAGCATTTACCAGCAGTCCTGGCTGACTGAGGAGGGCCCAACAGATTGGAAATTGGTCAAGGTGATGCCCATGTATAAGAAAGGTTGGAATGATGATCCAGGAAGTTACAGGCCTGTCAGCTTGACTTCGGTACCAAGGAAGCTGACGGAGCAGCTCATCCTGAGTACCATCACAGAACACATGTGGGACAGCCAAGATGATCAGGCCCAGTCAGCATGGGTTTATGAAAGGCAGGTCCTGCCTGACAAACCTGATCTCCTTCTGTGACAGGGCGACCTGCTTATTGGATGAGGGAAAGGCTGTGGATGTTGTCTACCTTGACTTCAATAAGGCCTTTGACACCGTTTCCCACAGCATTCTCCTGGCGAAACTGGCTGCACGGGGCTTGGATGGGCACAAGCTTTGCTGGGTAAAAAACTGTCTGGACGGCCAGGCCCAAAGAGTTGTGGTGAATGGAGCTAAATCCGGTTGGTGGCGGTCACGAGTGGTGTTCCCCAGGGCTTGGTGTTGGGGCCACTCCTGTTTAACATCTTTATTGATGATCTAGACGAGGGGATCGAGTGCACCCTCAGTCAGTTTGCAGAGGACACCAAGGTGGGTGGGAGTGTTGATGTGCTCGAGGGTAGGGAGGCTCTGCAGAGAGATCTGGACAGGCTGGAGCCATGGGCTGAGGCCAACTGGAGGAGTTTCCATAAGGCCAAATGCCGGTGGCTGCCCTTGGGCCACAACAACCCCCAGCAGCGCTACAGGCTTGGGGAGGAGTGGCTGGAGAGCTGCCAGTCAGAGAGAGACCTGGGGGAGTTGATTGACAGCCGGCTGAACAGGAGCCAGCAGTGTGCCCAGGTGGCCAAGAAGGCCAATGGCATCCTGGCTTGTGTCAGCAACAGGGTGGTATTATGTAATGTCTTTACAAGATATAGCATGGTCATGTCTGATGCTTGACTTTGATAACCCTGGCTATCCCACTATGGGCTTTAATTGTATTAATTTAAATGGAAAAATGTTACGAAAATGACAAAATATTTTTGCAAATTCTTTTCAGATCTAGCACACTGTCAGCTGTCTCTGTGTCTCAGAGAAATGTATTCAATTAACAGATTGTGATGAAAAGCAAAAGTATTAAGCATTGCTTTAAGAACCTAAGACTGGTTATCCTTAAACTTTTTATAGCTAATGTCTGTTCTGATGTCAGATATCTGAAAATTTGGGACTTTTAATTCAATTGCCCACAAATAGGCACCTGGAAACTTTTGAGGTGTCTGAATATCCTACCTCATGTCTAGCTTTTCTTTAAGAACAACATAAATTGTCATTCCATTCTTTTTCATATGCCCCCAAGAACATCTCAGACACCCATGTCAACTGAAATCATCCTAGACTCCTCTTAGAGTCAGCAGGAGAAATAAAGACTCCATATGTCAATTGTGTGGAGGTTTGAACTCAGTCGGCAGCCAGAAGGCAGGTGGCCGGCCCTTCACCTCCCCCTCCCTGCTTTGGTCAGATAGGAGAGGGACAAGAGGAGAATTTGTGTGTTGAATAAAAAGAAATAATTTACTAAATATAACAAGAGAACAACATTTACAATAATGAGTTCAAAAATAAAACAGGTAAAATGTAGCAGTGACTTAACAAATGCGGTGACTGCCCTCCACAGCAACAATACCGACCAAGTGAGCACACCATACGAGTGCAAAACCCCAGTGAAAAATCAGAGACAGACCACCCTGCCCCCTGGGCATGACATCACATGGCATGAAATACTCCAGTGAAAATTAATTCCATCCTTGTCAAAACCAGGACAAATTGATATAATTTTAAGACCTGGTTTAAAACCAGATTAATTTCCTTGGGAGATTACCAATATATCTATTGCCTGTAAAGAGACTGCAGGCCAACTGTGGCCAAAAATCAACCTAACACTGAATATTTGAATGTGCAGAGTAAAGGAAGAGGAATCCTGCCTGTCCTAAGAGTCTACATTAATTTTGAAGGTAGAATTTACTTCCTAGATCCTTTAAGCCTTGCAATACTGAGAAGGACTACACTAGTCTACCTTCATGTAATAATGATAAAAGTACAATGATGAAAGAAGAGTTTATGTGTTTTGACATCCGCAGTAGAATGTTTTCCTAATAGTTCCTCTAAAGTTCATATCAGCTTAGTTTTCTTTTTAATACTCTAGAAAAACTTTGTCTTAAAGGTCAACACGATTGAAAACATGTTTTTGTGGCTAGAGGGAAACAATAAATAATCACAGAACTTCATCTGACAAACTACTGAAATCAGTTCGTGGATTCAGTTAAAATTTTATAGTTTAGATGTATTCAGTGAGTCACAGCAAACTGCCACAACTAATTAATCTGTAGGTGAACAGATATTTTTTTTAGGCTTTTCAGACTTTCACTAGAACTATATATTTGATTGTCATATTTTGTATGTTAATGTTTTACCTTGACAGTGTTAGAGTGGATTTCTCCATATCCATGATAAATGCTACACATTAATGTTGGCAGTTTTAACATGTTTATATCTGTATAGATATTTTATTAGTCTCCTTATCTAAAGATGAAAAAAATAAGGGAAATATTGATTTCAATTTAATTTATTTATTATGAAGGAGTTGTTTTACTGTTAAAAGTTTATAATAGTCTATTTCTCTCCTGTCACCTGTAAGGACTTAATGTTAAATCTGGTCTGCAGAACTGAGGTAACCTGCCTGAAGATACTAATACTACATCACTACTGACTGTGGGCAGAGAACTATGGAAAAAAGAGATGTGGTGGAGGGCAGAAAGTAGGCAAGGAATGGACAGGACATTCTAAAAGTAATTAGTAAAGGAGATGTTGAAAGTGCCACTTAGTAAGAGCAGCACAAGCAACAAGGAAAATATAATTAAGGCAGAGAGAGAAAATTGCAGTGGATTAATTATGAAATGATTGTACCAAACTGGAATCAAATATGATCAATGTAACCCTATTTCCATTAATCTTTGGGTGTATCTATTAGTATAATGACACATTGAATATATCCTTCTTAATTTATCATGAAGAACCAGTAAAACTGACAACTGACTCCTGTCCACAGCAACATGGGACAGTAAAATTTTGCTCACAGAAATAATATACTTGAGTTCATACAAAGTTTTGCTCATGTAAATACTGCTTCGGGAAAGACTTTGGTGTGAACCTCGGTGTTCACCTAAAACTCTCTCAGCACTTCAGATTCTAGGCCCATGCACATGTATGTAGGAAAATGCATACTATGTACAAATACTTTAATCACACAATAGGTGTTCAATATGATGAAATATTTCCATAGTGTTGATACCAAAGAAGGATACACAGATGATAGTTTCAACAGTATTAATTATGAAGCTTACATGATATTCTAGCAATTTAGTTTCATGTTTGTTTTACATTTTTGTTATATAAGAAAAGCAGATCAGTATGATTCACCCTAACATTTGCACTATTTATTTTATTTTAATTAGCTTTGTTGAATGTGACCTGTTAGGATATTAGAACCATCCCACTGTATAAAATCAGTTTGAAAGACATTCTGCAGTATTTGTGGTCTGAGTCAGAATATAAGACTGCTTAAAGAAGAGCCATGAACACAGTGTATTGCTAGCCTCCTGTTGACACATGAGACAGTGGACAGACCCTTTGGATGTGCCTACTAGTTTATAAAGTGGTCTGGTATGTTTAGGCCATTAAGACACTTTCTACCTGTGCCTGAGCCTGCAACTACAAATTCATTACCATTACCTGGACAGGTCTTTAAGACAACCAAGCAATAAAAAGATTAATCCCATATGACAAACAAAAAAATGGTCAAATTGTCTACAAGGGAAGATTTATAGTAGGATCATCTCTCTCTCTGGAACTAGATTTTCAGTCTTGGTAAATGATCTAGACAGGCTAGAGAGGCTGCCATTGTTCTCTGTCTATAAATTAAACTGGACAATCAACGTGGTAGAAGGAAGCCTATATCTACACTGCAAAACAAAGGATGGCCAAGGTCTTGTTCCTTGCCCTGAGATGGACACTCCATGTCCATGCTGCTTAGGGATAACCCTCTATAAAAATACTTATTTTGGAGATGGGGAAGAAAACCCAAACAACATAACCAAAAACCTGTTTCTCAAAGTGGGAAAAAGGAATGAACTTGCAAATAAACATGGCAGCTGATCAGCAGTCTAATTCTGGAGCTCACTCCCTGACTTGCAGTTATGCAACACCATAAACATATTACCTAACGTTTTTTCAAGGGAACACTGTACGTGTATCTACCACCCATGGAAGGGGCATTCAGAGTTTAATGCACAGTGCACAGGCCATCCAGGAGCTGTCTCTTATCCCAGCCCCCTCACCAGGCCTGATTCCCCACCCCTACCCACAGACTGACAACTTGGCCCAGCCTTGGCCCATCCCCATCCACAAGAAGGTGGCTGATGTCCTGAGTGGAAGGTGCCCCCTTCTCACCCTTATCAGACTGCCCTTGCACCCTTGCTGGAGGGGAGTTACTGTCATGCTGAATTGTAAAGATTCAGTCTGCAGGGATGTAGACAAACTTGACTGGGACAACAGAAGCACGTTTATGTTCAACACAGAGAACTGCAAAGTTCTACTTCTTGTCTGGAGTGATCATCTATATGAGTACAGGCTGGGAACAAAATGGCTGAGTAACAGCTTTTCTGAAATGCACCTCAGTGTTACTGCAGGCACCAAGCTAAACATAAGCTCAAAGTGTACATTCATTGCAGATACAGCAAAATATAGAGTGGGCTACATTAGGCAGAGGAGAACCAACATGTTAAGGGAAATTATCCCTCTCATCTTGGCACTGGGGAGGTTATATTTGAAATACTGTGTCCAGTTTTATTTTACCTGGCCCCACTACAAAAATGCCTCAAAAAGAATGATGAGAAATTGGACAGAGTCCAGTGGACAGCTACCAAGATGGTCAGAGACCTATGGCATGACCTATGAAGGACATCAAACTGAGGGAATTTGACTTGTTTAATTTGGTAAAGAGGAGGCAGATAATCCATCATTAAAATTATTTGAAAGGCAATTACGAAGGTAACAGAGACAAATTCTTCTCAATAGTGACAGATGAGGTAGCAGTGGCCAAGACCCAGAAGTTGCTGTTTTGGAGGTTGAGATTAAACATCAGGGAAAACCTTTTCACTTGGCAGAAATTTCATCACTGCAAATGGTTGTCCAGAGGGGCTGCAGAAAAAGAACCCAACAACAGGTCTGTGGAATTTTTCGTGCTTCACGTAGAAAAAGGCATGGCTGATCTGATTTAGTCTAGATGATAATCCTATTTTTAGAAGGATACTGGACAAGGCATTGGTATGATCTTCTTCAAGGAAACATTACTATGATTCTTGTGTAGAATATGAACTCTGAGGATAGAATGGCCCTTTCATTTGAAGTAATTAGATTTTTAAGTTTATTTTACTATTTTAAAATTCCTATTCAGAATAGAAAATTTTTTTTTTTTTTTTTTTTTTTTTTTTTTTTCATTCTTATTTTTCAGGTACAAATAAAATTATTCCATCTTTTACTTAGAAATAGGTAAGACTGAAGTAAAAGGTTTGGGAGGGTTTTTTTTCAGTCTGCTCTTGTTCCACAGGTAGTTTTAAACTTAATCTTGAAATTAGATAATCCTTACAAACCAGAATGAATGGACACAAAACTGAAATAAAATGTTTACATGTAGAAGCAGACTGATCATCCCTTTTAACCCTAAATTTTATTCCAGACTTACCACATACAGAAGATTCATTTGTTCATGATTTTTTACCTGTGATGGATGTCCTCTTTTGGACCACCGATTTTTAACCTAAATTCAGGTACAGATATCTATATATGTGTGTGTTTGTAATTCTCAAGTTTAGGAAGAAAGAAATCACAGCCGCATGTCCTTATGTTAATATGTTAAGGTAATTTGGTAAGGTTTTCATTTTATTTTTTATTTCAACATAAAAATACCTTATTAAAAATATGGGAAAAGCTGAATGAATGAGTGCATGGAAAATGTAGAACCTTGGATGCATAGTTGAGGGTCATACAGTCTCTTGAAATACTAATTCATCTGTGATGAACCATCTGGTTTTCTTATCTTCAATTAAAAAGAAAATCCATTTAGTCAGCTACCCCATCTGAATTCTCAATATACCAAATCAAACTACAGACTTTGTTTGTTTGATATTTATGAACTGTACTTCAGAACAGAAGAAACTTAAATTTTAGTAATCTACACCGTAGCTAATAAATACACAGGGTATAAAAACATATAAATATATAACTAGAGTGACATGCTTATTTAAAGAGGCCAAGACAAAGGTCTCACTTTTACATTTCTCATTTAAGTTATTATTGAATTTTGAACTCAAAACTTCCCAGAAAATGGGAAAGAAACAAAAACCCCCAGGGCAGGCTAAATCCTTATTGGCACAGAAAAGATGACTTGGAATTTCAGACAACCCACAACAAAGGAGGGACGTTAAAGTTCTGAGATTTCCAGAGGGAACATGAAGTCCTGACACTATCTTTTTCATGGAAAATTTCTTCTGTAGTTCGGTCACACAACTTGAAAGATTATTTAATCTGGATCAGAAATGCCATAGGATTCCTACATAGAGGCCATCTGTGATTAACAGTGTAGGAGGGATTTTGACCTTGTTGTACACCTGGGACAAGGGTAGAATGATACAGGCAGTAGGGAAAAATGAAGAGGTTACATTTGAGGGCATGAAGATATTATTCTTTCTTGATGTAGGTCCAACCTCAGTTAAAAGAAGAGAACTGAATGAAAATTAAAAGGCTTCCTTGAAAAGAGAGATTATAGTTACTGTGGTCTGTCTTGCAAACCGAGAGTAACTTTTAATAACCACACTCTGGCTGAGAAAAATGGAGTAAATAATCTTTAATACAAAGATTTAATACAAAGAAAAGAAAGCACCTAGGAAGACCCTAAGACCCTTCTTCCTAAGAGGACTTAACTAGGAAGTTAAGACTGTGGAGAACAAATACATTGCTGTTTGGGCCTGCTTGCCTCTCTAGTTTTACACGGTCTTCAAACTTCACATGGTCTGTTGAAACCTTTATCCAGAATGTCCTGCTAAGTCTAAAACCACTGCAGACTTAAACATGAAGGTAAAGGTCATATGCTAAATATATAGTATCTACTTTAGAAGATATCATTCTTTAAAGGTAGTATTAGTGCTGGAATTTGGAGTGCTTCCTTGTACTGATATCTACATTAATAGGAAATACAGACGGATACAAATTGTTATTTTGTCTTCTTTTTTAATCAAATAACTGAATAGAAGTCCACTATATATATAGAGATACTTTTGCTATGAAAAGCCAAGCTGACAAAAACCTCTCCACCCAGTGACCTTGATATTTTTTAATCCCCCAATATTAGACAATTATTGGCTTTGGGCTAACCTCAAATACTCACAACACTCCTTGTAATGACTTTAAGAATAGCTCTTAAGAGTATCATATTAATGGATATTTAGTCTTCTATATTTGGTTTTGGGTTTTGTTTTGTTTTGTTGATTGTTTGTTGGTTTGGTTTGGGTTTTTTTTGTGGGGTTTTGTTGTTGTTTTGTTGTTGTTGTTGTGTTTTTTTTCCCCCTCCAAATTATTCGTAATGTTTCTATTTTTCCAGGAGATATAATGACATTTGTAACTGTTGTTAAGCAACTTCCATGTAAACATTTAGACATTTCTTTTCTTGATACAATTGTATACATACTCCAAAACCTATAGGTCTCTTTTCTGCCACAAAGCTATAAACTCATGTTTATTTTGCTACCTACTGTTGCATCCACATCTTTCAGAATTGTGAGGATTTTGTAAGTATGTTATTCTTGCAAATGAGTATCTAAATTTTGTATTTTTTTTTGTTTTTCAAATGAAAATCAATTTTATATTTATTTATATATATTCTTAATGTGTTTTAATCTCTTCAGGTTAAGTTTTCATGTTTTACCTTACCTTCAGAAGACCTTGTAACTTCCAATCTACTTGACACTTTGACACTTAACAATATGTTTTCTTATTGTCTCCCAAAGGCTTTTTAGTTCACACTCTTCTTAACATCAAAGATTACTTTAATTAAATTTGAGGACTAGATATGAAGTATGTCAAGATATTTAAATACAAATATGCTTTAATTACAGAGAACTATAATTTATCCTGAAGACAGAGAAATAAAGATAACAAACAAACAAAATGTTTTATGTTTTCTATCAAAATACTTTTCTCTGTAAGCAATGAGCAGCTACATGGCAATAGACAAGAAATAAAATCATAAAGTTCTTTATTCTTTTTTATAAGTACTGTTTTTTAATCATAATGAAAAGGTAAAGTTATGAAAGCCTGCATTAAATACATTAGCTGTATTCAAAGCTGATTATTCTTTCTTATTTAATCAAAGAATATCAGGAGTAATTTTCTCTTTCAAAGACTTTTTTGAGAAAAAATACTACGTAGAGGTGAATATTTATTGCCACTGAATGTGATTTTTTTTTTACTAATTCAGTATTATAGATACTATTAAAAGAGTAATTAAAAGCATAGACACCTAAGAATAAGAATACATATACTAACAATAAGAAGGAGTAAAAATTTGTATGAAACTGTAAACAATATTTTCTTATACTATCCTTGACTTTTAATTGGAATATGTGTGATGGAAGAAACTTTATGGAAAACAATAACAGTGATGTTCACTAATAAGTTAGAAGCTAGGGAAAATCCACTGAGAAATTACAACATGACAAAAGATCTCAAACTTGGAAATGATACTGAATATTTCAAGAGAATGTTCACATTATTGTTATCCATGGGACAATTACTTTGTTCCCTGGCTGATGGTTCAACCATATGGCCATTTCAGCTGTTTGTAATCAAGTAAATAAGTCTTTTATACTAGGAATTCATCAAGTAGACCTGATCTGAGATTTAAACAATTTTTCTTTGAATAGGAGAACTCTTCTTTTTCATTTCCTTTCTCTATAGAGAAGTTAGAGCAGATCATGGATCCTCAGAAAAGACAGTACTAACTTATAGAATTACACAATATTTGCTCATATTAGCTCCTGAAAATACAGGGGGAAATGTCTTTCTTAAAAGTTGTTGTATATAAATAGCCAAACTGAACTGAAAAGACTGAATGCATTACTTGAAATTATTTAATCCAATATCGTATTCATTCCAGTCATTAAGTCCATTTTTAAAAGGGAGAAAGTTTATTACAAAGGTAAAATTCTAATTTTATTAAACAAACATTAAATTAATTTCAAACCCAAGAGACAGTCTTTTCTTTTTCTCCTCTATTAGTGCTTTCATTAATTTTGAATCAAACACATTCTATAAGGGTGCATTATAATAACTCATACTTTAATAAAAAAGTCTTAAACAATTTGTGTCTAAATTTGCTGGACAATGAACATACTTACTGATACCAGACTAAATTCAAAGCTCACTGTAATTAATGGAAAAATTAAAATCTGTGGCAGAACCTAGACTTCAATTTGGTTTGACCTTTAAGTTGCACATACTGATGAAACAACAAAGAGTGCATCTTTGAAGATTAAGTTCAGAAATATTAATTTTAACTAATTCAAGGAAAATGAAATAATTGCAGATGATCTTTAAAAGTTTTTTCTCACATATTAATATAATATACCAGCATGTACTAATCTCCTATTAACAATGATTAATTTTGAAATAGAATACAAAGGATACTTCTTTTGAGAAAGATTATTTTTCTAAGAATTGAAATATATTGTGTGTTTGTTAGTCTTGCAAGAGACAACATATCAGCCAAATTTTGACTGTTTTAAAGCAAGTGTACTTAAACAAAAACAAAAGATCATCATCAATTACTTACAGTCTGTGCAGAGAGTAACAGTTTATGCTGGCTTGTGTCATCCTTTGTATTAGTGCCAGAGAAGCATTAAAAAATTCCCATATGGAAAGACTGAGGAATTCAGCTCTTTTAAAGGATTATCAGATGATCTGCACTATGCTTTCTGCAATTTCTGGAGATGTTATTACATCAAGGGTTTCAAAAACTGATCAGCTATTTGTTCTTCCCTGCAAATGCACAGCACCTCTGAGAAAAGTTCTCCCTCGTCACCTTACCATAAAATTACTTCAGAGAATTGTTACTATTTGATTTCTATCTCTATTTTGATCTAATTAGAAGAAAAAAAAAATCACAGACATAATTAGTATTTTTTTATATCAGTAGAACATGAACATTTTATTGTTGTTATATATTAAGAATTATGGAATACAGAAATAGCGAAGTGAAAAATTGAGTATAAGATTCTAATATGAGATCTTAGTTGAATAAAGGATATATTAATACTTTGATAACATCATACCTTAAAACCTGTCAGTGACTAAACTGAGATATGGTGGGGAATTTTTATTGTACCCCTTGAGATAAATTAAACACACATTTGTGCTTAAATGTAAGTAGATTTAATGAACAGTCATAGAATCACAGAATGATTTGGGCTGGAATGGACCTTCAAAGATCATCCAGTCCAAAGCCACTGTCATGGACAGGGACATCTTTCACTAGATCAGGTTGCTCAAATCCCTGTCCAAACTTGAGCCTGAATATTTCCACTGATGTGGCATCCACACGTTCTCTGCACAACCTGTTCCAGTGTCTCACCACCCTAATTGTAAAAAATTTCTTCCATCTATCCAATCTAAATCTACCCTCTTTCAGTTTAAAACCATTACCCTTTTTCCTGTCACTACAGGCCCTATTAAAAAATCTGTCCCCATCTTTCTTATAAACCCCCTTTAATTACTGAAAGGCCACAATCAAGTCTCCCCAGAGACTTCTCCAGACAGAACAACACCAGCTCTCTCATCCTGTCTTCACAAGAGAGGTGTTCCATACCTCTGATCATTTTTGTGGCCCTCTTCTGGACCCACTCCAACAGTTTCATGTCTTTCCTGTACTTTCTTGTACTGAGACTCCAGGTGGGGTCTCAGCAGAGTAGAGGGGCATAATCCTCTTGACCTGCTGGTCACATTTATTTTGATGCAGCCCAGAATAGGGTTGGTTTTTGGGGCTGCAAGCACTCATTGTTGGTTCATGTCCAATTTTTCACCTGTCAGTCTTAACAAGTCCTTAGTTGCAGGACTATTCTCAGTCCCAGCCTTATTGATACTGGGGGTTGCCCTGACACAGGTGCAGGACCTCGCACTTAGCCTTTGTTGAAATTTACATGGGCACTGGACAGAGCCCTACAGACATAATTAGTTCTTCAAGGAATCTGCAAAGACAAGTCATGAACCAATTCCATGTATACACTTGCCCCAACATTGACCCTGTGAGCATCAGCATGAGGCACCTTAACTGGTGTTGATTTCATCCCCCAGTGACACTTCTATTTACCAAAAGGGAGCCCTGAGCATTCATATTCTATAATTGTTAGAAGAAAATACTGTGGGATTTTTTATTTCATTGTCAGGGTTTGAATTTGGTTGGCAGTCAATCACCACACAGCCAGTCATTCACCCTTTTCCCCCAGCCAGGAAATAGGGGAGAGACAAAAAGGAAAAACTTGCAGGTTGAGATAAAAAAACCAAAAAAACAAAACAGTTTGGTGATGGTAACAAAACAATAATAATAATAATAGGAATTACAAAGGGGTAATGCACAATGCAATTGCTCACCATCCGCCAGCTGATACCCAGAAGGCTCCTGGTCAGCAATACTGACAGAACAAAGTTCCCTCTGATACAGACTGGAAGCGAGAGAAAACCCATCTCCTTTATATACTGAGCATAACATCACATGATATGGAATACTCCAATGCCAGTCTAGGCCTGGCACTCCAGTTGTGCCTCCTCCCAGATCAAGAAAAGTTAACTCTATCCTAGCCAAAATCAGGATACTCATCAGCACACTTAACTCTCTTATGTGGAGTCATTCTCCCTTTCCTGTATTTGTGCCTTCTTGCCCTTCATGCCAGAGCATTCCTTGGTCACAAATTACTGCTGCTATGCAGTTGCAGTGTGAATTTTCCCTTCAATTCCTAAGAATACAACTATCCTGAAACACGTGTAAAAGTATTTCTTAGCTAGGTCATTTCTGAGTGTATTAAGCACAACATTAAAAGCACTTTCACACATGTATTTAAAAAAAAAATAAATTACAGTGCTGTTTTTTATAAAAAAGGGGTTTTGTTGTGTTTCGGTGAAATACTAATATGCATAAATATATAATTGCCAGTTTTCTCTGGAGCTCTTCTCTAAACAGTAGAACTTTATCTGCTTTAATCTCAGGTTTTCCTTCAAAACTGAGCTCAAAATGAAAAATATTTTTCTGGATGTTGATACTTTATTTTTAATTTAAAGAGTTTTTAGTTCCTATTTAAATAAAATGAGACCTTTCCATATCTGTGCATGAAAAATTATAGAAAAGTTTAACCTGTATCTCACATTTTGAACATAAGACATAATCAGGTAAGACAGGGCACTTCAGGTAACCGGTACCACTTAGTAGACCAATCTCTGGTTAATGAGGGCTTACACAGTGTTCAAAATGTGTATATTGAAGAGGGTTGGTAAAAAGAAGAAATAGATCACAATGAATAATTGACGACAAACTGTGATGGGTTCATGTGGCAAGGTTCTATGGTAGCAGGGGAGGGTCTATAGTGGTGTTCCACTCTGAGAAGCTTCTCAAAATCTCCCCTAGCTCCAAGTTTGACCTGCCTCTGGCCAAGACTGAGCCAATTTGTGACAGTGTCTGCTCCTCTGCCATAACATATTGAAGAAGGCGAACCTGGGAGGAGGAGTGGGAATTTGTGAGGAGTTATGAGAAGGACACCTATGCAAACACTGCGGTCAATGCAAGGAAAGAGTAAGGAAGGAAACATGTGCCAGAGCAGAGATATCCCCCTCTGTATTTCGTGGTGAGCCACCCCCCCCTGCCATCCCTTGAGGTCTACGCTGTAGCAGATGCCCACCTGCAGCCTGTGGAAGACCCCACACCAGATCAGGTGGCTGCACTTGAAGGAGGCCTGGACTCCAAGGGGAGAAGAAGACCCGGATGTTGTAGTTTGGCACTGGAAGGAATGCAACATGTTGGGGTGACCCGTGCCAGAGCATCTTGAAAAGAGGAAGTAGAGAAATCCAGAGCAGAGCTGAGCCCAGGAAAAAGGGAGGGGTGGGAGGAAGGTGTTTTTTAAGATGTCATAATGCTTCTCATGGTCCTACTCTGTTAAGTGTTGTTGATAGTGTTTGAATTAAAGTGCTGTTCTTTTTCTTCCCCTGAGGAGTCTGTCTTTTGTCTGTGACCATAATTGTGAGCCACCCATCCCTGTCCTTATTTTGATTTTGGAGCCTTTTCTTCATTTTCTTTTTCCCAGTGCTGGGGAGGAAGGGGTGAGTGAATGGTTGCTTTGTGCTCAGTTGCCCTATGAGCTCAAACTGTGACAGAAATACAAACTCATCCCTCTAAAATAATGTTTTAAAAGTCAGATGTCCCCTAAACTCTACGGTAAATGCAGAAAAACACATTTCCTGAGTATGATTCATCTAATATTTTCAGATATCTCTTTCATATTAAGTCAGTTTTCTAGATGCTAATTTATCTGCATTTATTACAAAGGAAATATTTTCTGACTTGCTCAAGCTTAGATATTTATTTCAAGCTCAAACTCAGTTCTAAATAATCAGTCTGAGAATTGAACAAAGCAGTCCCAGTCTAGTGAGAACCCTAACAGTTGATTATTCAGTGATAACCTTTCTTTTTCATAAGTCATTTAACCCTAGATCTGAGAAAGTTTAGATGATGTGATCACTGTGATCAATACATACTTAGGAGAATTTCAGCACATGGATGCTTACTGAAAAATTCCTCATCAGTTCCTATTATTAACTGCTGCATGAAGAGTGGAAGCTCAGTTCACTCAGCTAATCCTGTCAACCTGCATTCTCAGTTTTTTTAATAAAACTTTTAATAAATTTTTAATTTATTAATTAATTCTAACTCTCTTAGGCTTGGAGAAGAACTCAAGATATGTACGTAATACAAAGCATGTTTCTGTACAAAAACAGAAATCCACAGATCTCTCCTTGTTATTCTATGTACCACAATAGGCAGATTCCTAGTTTTTTATCATCTGTGAGAAGATTAGATTAATAGGATTAGAAAATAACAGATCAATAATTCAGTTAGAAAAAAAAGAAAAAAGTGTTCATTTGTTCTGCATTCTGACTTCATTTCTTTGAAATAGTTCATGTTATAACACAGACTGACCAATGTGGAGTGGATAATTTAGCTACTTTTGCATGAACTGCTAAAATAATAAATATAGATATGTCACTGTAACCTGTTGTGGGTTTTGGAGGGTATTTTTTTGGTTTGGGTTTTATTCTTTTTGTTTCATTTATTTATTCATTCGAATAAATGAAACTTAAGAATGAGCTATAACCTTGCCGGGGTGCTTGTAACTACACATTTGTCTTCCACACTTACCCTCCTCCTCACATTGATAACTTCTGTACCTGAGCAATTTCTGCCAAGTTTTACAAGGGTCTCACAAACATCTGAGAGAAAGCAGGTTAGTTGCTGAATACTGCAGGAGGTATATAACTGAAATTCATATGAAGCCTCATTTTAGTTCTGCTGTTCATAGAATGATGTTTTAACATTAAAATTCAAAAGCTTTATTATTACTTATTTACTTATTTTTGTATTATAATAATAGAAAGAAGCATACAGTTGCTTACAGCCTTTTTAACATTGTTTACAAACAAAGAAGCCAATTAGAAGAAAATATGATTTCTCTACAATGCCTAATAATCAACTATGTACTTATAAATTTTTAAGGAATACGAATGATCTTGTTTCTTCTAGTTGTTTGTTCCATTAAAGCTAGCTTTTATAAATTTTGTCTCTTTTTTGTTTCCTGCTTCTCTGCTACTGTGAAGTTCTTTTACTAATTACAGAGTTAGAGACAGGAGCCTAACACAGTCCTACAGCTCCTTGAAAATTGGTGACTTGTAGAAAAAAACAGTACAAATTAGTCTCTCATGAATAAAAGTGCCACAGATACAATGAATTTTCCTTTATAATTCAGTAGAAGCTAAGGATATGGTGCAGAAGAGATTATGGCTGGTAAGCCATTGCATGCAAAACTCTGAATAAGTGGCAGGTAGGCTGAGCAGATACTGTAGGAAACATACCTGGGAGACAGGCTTATATAACTCATTACTCTATGAACAATCCCTTGTCTTTTTACCTGTCAGCTATTTCAAAGACTGTACCATTTGACTAAGATCAGATAAAGAACTATAACATTGTAAGACTCATTTAAATCATATCATGAAGCAGCTAGAATATTACTGAAAACTTCAGTTGAAGTGGACCGGCATATTTCTTCAGAAGGCTTTGTAGATTTGAATAGAGGCATTCCTTTTCTTGTATGGATCTATATAAATTTCAGTGAGGTTTTCTTCATAGAAACAGACATTTTATGATATAGGAAAGACTACAGGACCAATTCTATTTAAGGTAATGATATCTCAAAGCTTAGAGATCATGTGAATATATCCAAATTCTGTGATCAAATCTGAATGTATAAGATTTTCTCACTGAAGTAAATGATTCATCAGTATTGCAATGGTCTCATAAGAAAATGCTGTAGTGAAGAAGCTGCAGGATTGAGTTGAAACATTACATTTTGTCAATTTCTATCCTGAGCAATTTGTTGTCCCCCAAATATGAGACACTCATTTACAGTTAATCAGCTAAACATTGTTGATCTGTATGTCTTGCTTCAATACACATTCTGTCTCCATCATCTTTCAATATAAAACAGATTAAAAAAATAATTTTTTGTACATATGTTAACATATAGTAACTTTTTTTATTCATACCATGTATTTTCCCCAAACTATTTATTTCAAGTATCGAGTGGGAAGATTCAGAATATCATTAAAATATATCTAATTTTAAGTATTATTTTAAGTATTATATATACCAAACTTGGAGTGGAAATCTATATATGATACAATTTTATATAGATGTAGAGAAATTGGGGACAATAAGTAGTGTCCTTTTAAGAGAAACGACCTCATCAAAAGGTTGTACATGTGAACTATTAACTGTAATAGTCAAGTAGAAGATCATTGCATTTATTCTTAATATATGGTCAGTATAGTGCACTCAATAATATTTCTACATTATATGAAACTTAAAAATTTTGAATAGAAAATTTTCTTTACTCATAAGACTATTTTTATTTGTACATGTACCTGCTTATGGTGTCACATGTTCTATGTACTTGTTATTTAGTGTTTCTTATAAGAGCTTAATAGACTATCTTTCAAATTAATATTTGTAATTCAGTCACAATACATGTCTCAATTTTTATTTATTTATTTATTTATTTATTTATTTATTTATTTTTAATTCAGTGAGGTAATTAACTTCATTCCCTGAGATACCATGTTGATGCAAAATCCAAGACAGTGAAATTATGGAGGTGAAAAAGCCAAAGTTCTGTCACTTGTTATCTCAGTTTATATAAACAGATTTCATGTCACAGCTAAATCCTTTATTCCTCACTTGAGTATACATTTCCACAAATGAAACATCTACACTGTCTGACCTGTTCAGCAGGGGAGTCCCAACAGGCCATTGGAAGCAAGGAAATCAACCTCAACTTGTTTGGTAATATCAGTACACAACAATCAAAGAATGCTCAGAAGACTAACCTCTATATATCTGGTATCTTATTAATCTCTGATTGATTTTAATTTTTTGCAGTGAGGATTTTAGTAGGTACACGTGGACCTTTGATCTGCCATGCATATAGCAATCCTCATTCATCGTGCAAAAAATACTTTTCTCCAGTTTGTTCCTTCAGGTCATTAGAAAATTATAACAAACTCATCACTAGGCTTTAGGTAGATATTTTTGATTTTAAAATTAACAGAGTTGAATTGTGAATGCTGTTTGTATGTTTTAATTTTCCTTTTTTTTTCTGAACAGTGTTTTGTCTTTTAAAATTTTTATCATAAATCATATAATTACAACTATCTCTGTACACACACTTAATAATTCCATTAAAAATAATTTAGTGTGATAAGTCTTTTAAATAATTAATAACTTGTACTAATTTTTTTTTTTTTTTTCAAATTGTAATGGCCTATAATGACACATTTAAAATTTCATATGGTGTCTTAAGATTTCAGTCTCCATAACATACACTCTCAGGTTTTCAGCATGTAACATATACTACACCAGCACTGATCCACTGACAACTAATATAAATGTTTTTTGAGCCTTGTATAACTGTTTCCTACTCTTGCAAGGATTGTCCTAGGAAGAGATTCAACTCAGAAATAATTACCTAAATATAGGTATCTATATATAGTTTGCTACATACCTGAATGATGTTTGCTACGTACCCCATTGAAGTTAGTGGAAACTCATATAAGTTGTCTAAACATTTGTGTCTAGCATCATTTGAAATGCCCTTGGATATACAGAACATCTGAACAGGTCTGAAAGTTATGACAGTACCAACAGGAGACTCACATTTTGGAACAGTAGATAGACAGCAAGGAGGGATATCTTAGGGCATCTCAAACCACAACAAGAGCTGTGGGATTTAAATAATTAGTGTGATATAAAGAGACATTTTCGATTGTCCTGTAGTTGTAGTTGTGGTGTACCTGGTATCACACTCCGGATGTTCCAGTTCTTTGGATGTTTGAAGAACTCCCTGGCTAGTCATCTGCATAGATGAGAAAATGAATAAACATCAGGCAAAGTGATTGACAGAACTCCTAGCTGCTCTCACTATAAAATCTTTGACTCACTGGTACACCCACTCTATGGGTGTCAATTTCATATAATTCCAAAGATTCTTCTGCCCAGGCAGCTCATGATGTGCCTTTTGCAATTGATAGGCAACATTTGTATACTTAAAAGTGTGGATTAGCATTGAAAATCTGATCACCCCAAATACTATCCTATGTAGTTTCTGCTGCAGAGTTGAACGTGTGCTTTGAAGAAATATAGAAGTAGGGAGGATACATTGATCTGAAGATGCAGAACTGGACACAGAGAACAGACTTTTTCACATATTTATGGTGGCTCAGAGAGGCTTTGTGGTAGTTTTAAGAAAATAACAATGGATCATGCATATGTTTGGTCACACAGGATCATGGATCAGATGGATAAAGACTCATTACAATCAGTTTGAGAAGTTTCACCCGAACTAGCTGAAGACACCTTCACAGAGACCTTTGCAACATCTGGACAGCCACAGACATTCATTGGAATGTTGTCCAGAATTCAGAAGCTGAATTTCCCCTCAGTGACCCTGTATGGTACTTCATCCCTACGGTCTATATTTCCTTTCCCTTTTACATTCTCTACTCCAGAAAGATTCCTATGCTACACATCCCCAGTTATGGTTTTTTTTCAAGTAGGAGAGAAACCTCTCACTGCTGACACATCCCACTAGGAGCACCATCAGAGCACAAACACTAGAATCTATTTAATTTTTGTCCAGATACAGCTTTTAAAAAACCCCAAGAATATAGAGGTAAAGCTGTATGTTTATATAATTCTGTCTGTCTCTCTGCACTTGTATATCTATGTATGTGTTTTTGTAGATTTATAAAAATATATGTGGCCAAGTATATATACTGGTGTATATATATAAAACACACACATCATCTAATTTTTGATTTCCAACAACCCATCAAGTTATTCCATGTACTATTATTTATGTGTATGTTAACATCTCTAATAGTTGATTTGTTTTCAGTTAGACTGCAGAAGTGTCAGACAGTTTATCCATACCTCTGAAGAAAATGATAGCCAAAGGAAAAGTTTGAACACAGTTTGAGCACTACATATTTTCTATCTCTCTAATTCCCAGCTCAGATTTGAGCCATTACAACTATCTCTGTAGTATAAATGTGTCATTGAGGTTACTACCCAAAATAATAGGAATGAATATGAATCTATACCACCTTAGATTTCAGGGTCAGGGACTTGTCCCTGGTTTGTTTTTTTATTTATCATAATAGACAAAGCCAGACTGCCCAGTTCCCCCTGGACTTCAGGAGCATGTCAGACTACATACATTTTTGGCACAGAAGCCAGCTATTCAGCAGCTGCCAAATCAGCTGTGACTCCATTAGATCTCATGGGGTATGAAAAAAATCTGAGTAAGCGAGGAAACAGATGCTCCTTGTACAGGTAAGAGAATATGTTGTTTCTCTCCATCTGTCCAAAATTTCATAGTGTTAAGGTTTCAGCACTGAAGTTTAAACTCAGATAGATGTGTATACATCTGCACATACACCCATTTATATTTAATCAACCTCTTGAATCTGTTTTCCTCTCCCAGTCTGCTGTGAACTGGTAGTACAAGCGTGCACACACACACACACACACACACACAAAATATCTGGAGAAGTTTTAGTATTGATCAGTTGATGTTATTCAAGTTTGGTGGGTTTTGTTTTGTTTTGTTTTGTTTTGTTGGTAGTGGTTATTTGGTTATTTGTTTTCTGTCTTTTGCATCGGTCTTTCAGTTTACAGTCGTAGGTGACATGTTTTGCTCACTGTATATTCTCCTAACCAAACACTTCAGCTTCCTCTATATGCTTTGTTTCTGCTTTTGTTGATGGTATGTATACTTTATTTCTGTCAGCATTTTCTCTTTAACCATGCCTTCTTAGATCAAAGATAGACATCTGTGCAGTCTTAAGCATTATGTGAAGAATTATTTCTGGCATAGATTCCCTTATGCATAGCTTAAAACTAAGAGCTATTATACTAGTAGCATTCTATACAAGAGTAATTTTGATCAACTCTCACTGCAGTTATAAACTCCCTAAATGTTGGAAAGAAAATGGGTATTATACAAAAATTTGAAAGACAACAGCTGTGGACAAGCTGTACAGCTGGCACATTTTAAGTCATCATAGCTGTAGAATGCAACTGACAAGTGTAGTTCATTCCCAGCTCTTGATTGCTTTCCTTAGAAACACAATTACACACTCCAAGTGAGTTTTCTGTGTTTTGGATAAGGGAAAGGGAAATAGAAGAGGATAAATTAAGAGAGAATGGAGGAAGGAAGGATCTGTCTTTACATAAGGAAGGGTTAAGGGAGATATTAAGTAAAGATTTTCAGTCATTTAATGGTTTACCTCAGAAGCAGTGATTGATTTTGGGGAAAAAAAACCTGCTGTTCTGTCAAAATAAAGTGACATAATTGGCTCAAAGACATTTTAAGTACTAGTAATGTAACCTCCCCTGCCCAATGAAGGATAGATAAAATTTAAATCTTTTAAAGTTTTCATACAAAAATCTCACATAAAGACATTCACCTAGAACATTCAAAGCAAAGTACATAGATTGAAATAAAATAATCTGATAATTTAAACGTTTGATTCAGCAAACTGATACAGAAAATTTAAGGGCTTTTTTGCATGTTTTACATTAGCTACATTAGTTTTTAATGTGCATAAACACTTTGGGGAGAAAATACTATTGTGATTAATAAAAAGTATGTTGTAATTAAGGCAAACTTGATTACAAAAAGACATACTACTTAAGAGTTAGAAATACACTTCAACACTAGATTACACATACATGCAATTCAATTTCTGAAGTTAGGTATTTGCCTTCAAGCTGGGTGTCATAAGTTTGCTCTGTAGTTAATGAAATCCAGAAGGCTATTCAGTTTACCCTACAAATATTTATCTCTGGTCAGCTGAAAAAGTACCCAGACTCCACTGAATGTACTGAAAAAAATCCTCACTAGCTACAGTGGGATTTAGACATCTAGCACACCTCTAAAGAGCCGTGGTGGAAGCTAGTTGCCTATACACGGTATATTTCAACACACAGTTATATGAGCCTCTTTGTAACTTACTTAGGTCTCAGCTGCAGTTCCTGGACGGTGTAGGTCTCCCACAAATTCTGTGTCACCTCTGTCAGTTCTGCAAAAACGTTTCAGATACCCTGAGATGTCTGAAGCAGTCCACTGGAAGTTATTCAGTAGTCTTAAGGAGCCTAAAATAGGACCAGTCAGCCTCACCTCTGTGCCCAGTAAGATCATGGAATAAATCCTCCTGGAAGCTATGTCAAGGCATATCACAGGGAAGTGATTAGAGACAGCCAATATAGCTTCACCAAGTTCAAATCATACCTGACTAATCTGGTGGCCTTCTAAAATTGAGTGATTGCATCTGTGAGGAAGGAAAGAGCAACTCTTGTCATCAGCCTTGATGTCTGTAAGGCCTTTGACATGTCCCCACACAATATCCTTGTCTGTATATTGAACAGATGTGAGTTTCATGGGTGGACTATTTGATGGATGAGAAATTGGATGGGTACAGCATCCAAAGAGTTGCAGACTATGGCTCTATATGCAAATGGCGATCAGTTACCAGTGGTGTCCTCAGGGGTCCGTACTGGGACCAGTAATGTTCGATATCTTTGCTGATGACATATGCAGTGGGTTTGAAGCAAGTCTGTAGACGACCCCAAGCTGAGTGGTGCATTTGATTCTATTGAGGGAAGGTATGCCACCCAGAGGGACCTTGACAGGCTTGAAGAGTGGACCCATATGAAACTCATAAGGTTCAACAAGGTCAAGTGCAAGGTCCTGCACCTGGGTTGGGGCAACCCTTGGCATGATAGGAATGAGTGGATTGAGAAAAATTCTGCAGAGAAAGACTTGGGGATACTGGTTGATGAAAAGAGCACATGAGCTGTCAATGTGCTCTTCCAGCCCCAAAACCAATCCTATCCTGCATCAAAAGAAACATGGCCAGCAGTTAAAGGGAAGTTATTTTTCCATTTTATTCTACTATGATGAGACCTCACCTGGAGTACTGCATCCAGCTCTGAATCTCCCAGTACAAGAAAGACATGGACCTGTTGGAGTGGTTCCAGAGGAGGGGCCACAAAAATGGTTAGAGGGATGGAACACCTCTCCTATGAGGAAAGGCTGAGAGAGTTGGTGTTGAGCCTGGAGAAGAATTCAGACACAACTTACTGTGGTCTTTTGATATATAAAGGGGGCTGATAAGAAAGATAGAGACTTTTTACCAGGGCCTATAGTGACAGGACAAGGGGCAACCATTTTCAACCAAAAGAGGGTAGATTGAGATTGGACATAAGGAAGAAATTTTTTTACAGAGTGGGTGGTGAGACACTGGAACAGGCATTGGAACATTGACATCTGTGGGGACAGCAGATTACTGAGAGTCAAAAACTTTCAGTAGAGAAAATAAAGGTGTAAGCAAACCCCCAAATATTTCAGATGTTACTAGAACGATATGGGTAACATTTAAGAAGGATCTGAAATTTTACGATAATATGATAATGATAAAATTGTACATTTGTATACATGTGAATCTTGAGAGGGGTGTTACCTTAAATTTTGGTATGAAATGCCGAACAAGCAAGTGTCAAAGAGACTACAAGTTAAAGATAAAAGAGATAAAAATCAAGACCGATGATATGGGAGATTGTGGTGGGTTGACCTTGACTGGATGCCACATGCCCACCAATCTACTCTATCAGTCGCCTCAGCAGGATAGGGGGAAGGAAAATAATATGGATAAAAATTCTTCGTGTGTCAAGATAAAGGCAGTTTAATAAAGCAAAAAGCAAAATTGCATGCACAGAAGCAAAAGAAAACAAACTATTTTGTTCTCTATTTCCTATCAGCAGCCAATGTCTCGACACTTCCCAGTCACTAGGACTTCACTACATACAGCAGTTACTCTGGAAGACAAACATTGTAAATAACAAATTCCCCCACCTTCCTACTCCTTTCTCTTAGCTTTTATTGCTGAGAAGATGTCATATGATATAGAATATCCTTTTGGTAAGTTTGGGTCAACTGTCTGGCTATGTCTTCTCATAAGATCTTGCCCACCTTCAGCCTACTGGTGAGGGGGGGAATGTTGGAGAGACAGCCTTTATGTTGTGCCAGCGCTGCTCAGCAGTAGCCAAAACACTGGTGTGTTATCAACACCTTTCTAGCTACCAATACACAGCACAGCACTATAAAGGCTGCTATGGGAAAAACTAACTCCATCTCAGCCAGACACAATACAATCTTCACCCTTTATTCCATATTATTTGCATCATGCTCAGGTCCCTCATAATTTAATACATATCCATATATATGTTCTAACCATTCCATTGTATTTAATTCTCATTATTGAAATCCTTTCTTACCAACACTTACAAATTAAACTACATACTTAAATCATCTTTATACCAAACATGCAGATTTATACATTCTCATTAACTACTATCTCCCATACTTTAACAGATAGATAGATAGATAGATAGATAGATGATAGATAGATAGATAGATAGATAGATAGATAGATAGATAGATAGATAGATAGATAGATATTAGTCTCCAGTTCCATGGACTTCTTCCACTCCTCCAGATGTTCATAACCAGGCTATGATTTAGACCCCATCTGTCAAGATGGATGTTCAGGATGGGAGAAGCAGTGTATTTGATTGTTGGGCACCAACAGCAACTTGGTTTTGGTCATCATTTCACTTGTAGGGTTCCTTGTTAAACTCACTTAGCCGCTTCAGGTCATTTCTGCCACGTTACTTCCTACAACATAAAATTCAAATCACAGATTCTTTTTCCCCCAAGGTTAAATCTCTGTGAGGCACACACTGGATCACCCCATTCTTCTACATTACCCCCCAAGTACACCCAGGACCTTGAGCTGACTATTCCATGAATGGATTTGTCTTTTCCCATGGGAGAAGCAATCTACACCTCTTTCCCCAGCCACTTCTCTTTGTGCATTACGGGGAACTTATCTCCTCCCTCATTATGTAGATCTTTTTCTGGGACAGGACCAGGATAGTTAGTAGATCCTCCGGTGTTAACCAGCCAAGGCTTCTGCTAAATTTGTATCCCAGTGCTTACATGACCCATTGCCCAACACTCTCAACATAGTCTTTAACAGTCCATTATATCTCCCAATCTTTCCAGAGGCTTGTGTATGATAGGGGATGTGATACACCCACTCAGTGAAGTGTTTCTTTGCCCAGGAGTTTACAAGGTCATTTGGAAATAAGTTTCATTATCTCATTAAATTCACTCTGGGATACCATGTTGCCACAAAATTTGCCTTTCAAGGCCAGAGATTATTTTTTAGGGCAGTGACATGTTTTATGGGGTATGTTTCTAGCCAACCATGCTTCCACCATGGTGAGTACATAGTGCTAGTCTTGGCATGTTCATAGCAGTGTTTCAAAATAGCCAATTTTCCAGGCCTTGCCATATCGAAAACGCATCCACCACCCTCTGTTCCAGGCAGATTTTACCCATGTGGCTTACTTGATTGCAGCACAGGTTTCACATCATGAGTGTCCTCTGTAATGGACTGCATGGTCAACTTTAACCCTCAGTCATGAAACCATCTCTCCCTTAATGTCCCAATATTTTGTTGGTCCATCAAGCTACAAATAGCTCATCCTTATGTTCCCAGTTCAGGCCCACTTGAGGTACTTCAATTTTGGCAGCCTTGTTTACCTGTTCATTGTTTCAATATTCAGTGGTGCAGCTTTTGGATGTGTGAGTATCTACATGACATACCTCTAGACACATGTTTTCTGCCAGGGCAGCAATGCCCTGCCACAGTGTAGCAGCCCAGATGGGTTTACCCCTGTGCTGCCAATTGATCTTCCACTGCTATAGCCATCCCCATAAGGCATTAGCCACCATCCAGGAGATAGAGTACTGGCAAATTTCCTCATTCAGCAATCTCTAGGTCTACCTGGATGGCTTTCACTTCTGCAAACTAAATTAACTCACCTCCTTCAGTGGCCTCAATGACTTGTCATGTGACACTCCACACAGCAGCTTTCCACTTCTGGTGGTTTCCTCCTACATGACAGGATCCAACATCAAACAAAGCATAAAACCTTTCTGTCCTGGTTCAGCTAGGATAGGGTTAAGTTTCCCCAGCAGAGAGAGAGGGGGAAGGGATCTCCAGCCAGGTTATTCATAACCATGCTGGTGTCTTTTTTTTTTTTTTTTTTTTTTTACTTGGTGGCTTTTTGGTTGTGGGAAGCACACATCGGGTTTGCTCTGTGACCATTGTGGTATTTCTCTGTATATCTTTTGTCTTGTTCACTGTTATTGCTCTTTATTGTTGTTATCATTGCTACTGTTGTTGTTGTTCAGATTGTTTATCACACTGTTGTACTAAATTTCTTCTTATTTTAACCTGGGTTTGTGCCTCACTGCCAGCCTGACCAGCTGAGTGTGGGGGAGGGGCAACGGCAACGTGCTCTCCAGTCCCGGCAGGGCTTAA
This sequence comes from Athene cunicularia, assembly GCF_003259725.1. Classification (NCBI taxonomy): domain Eukaryota; kingdom Metazoa; phylum Chordata; class Aves; order Strigiformes; family Strigidae; genus Athene; species Athene cunicularia. The sequence continues at coordinate 47,716,906 of NW_020799091.1, forward strand.
ACCAACACACTTTCATCTTCTGATAACTTCTTATATGATGGTGTCTCTTGGACACATGTCACCTCCTCAGGCAATGCTCAAAATTCTCTGCCTTCTGGACAGTTTATAATCTCTTACAGGATTCCTGTGCAGTTGAGTTTCCCCAAGTCAAGTCTGATTTGCCTGTGACAGTAATTACTGTCATCTCAACCCATGAGCCTTTTGTTGTATTTTCTCTCCCCTGTCCAGCAGAGGAAGGGAGTGATGGAGTGGCTTTGATGGTTGCCTGGCATCCATTCAGTGTCAACCCACCATAGAGATTTATCCCTCTTCTTACCTCAGAAAGAAGTGATATTATAATATTTTATTAAATAATGCAAGTAGTCAGAAAAGATAGTATGAAATGGGTCATATAGTAAATTCTTGAAAAGTGTTGATTATTTTTTAGGTAGTCCAAATATTACTGACTACAACTGCTTCAAATTAATCTAGGCAACCGTTTTTGTGAAAAGATTCAATAAGTAAGAGAAGTTGTGGTTACAAGAAAATGAGTTATTGCAGCAGCAAAATACCACACAGACACACACACATATATACACCCTTGAATGCATCCAACTCAAACAACCAGCAGGAAAAGTCTTCTAGAATAAGATGTCTAGAAAGTAAAGCAAAGCAACTCAGGCAGATAGGAATCTCTTTTTAAAAGAGAGAATATGAAAATAATTAATAGAAACCAATACGGATTTGTATATAAAAGAATAAAACATAGTAAGGACTAAAAGCTCTCTCTGATGACCTAAATAAATAAATAAATTTGACCAGACATGAAGAAGGTTATTTCTAAGCAGGTAAGAAACATCACAATCATCTACATACAAAAGCTGGCAGAATAACAGAGATCAGAGAAATATAAGGGGTTTATTATTGTGGAAATCACTTAAGGGATTAATTTATTGCTTTTCTTAGGATTAGAGCTAATGTTAATAGAAACATAGTAAGACAAATATTAACTTGGGAATCAAAATCACAATATAAATAGGGAAAGAGTAAATTAAAGAGCAAATGACTGGCCTACATGTATGCAAATAAACAGGGTCTGATGATATCTACTTTCTAGAATTTTTGAAGTGTTTATGTCTGAAAGGCTGGTAGTTATTAATAAATGCTATCACAGCCATAATGGCTTTTCTCTTTGATAACCTGTAAGTGTTATCCATCTTGACTTTAAGAAACCTTTTAATGAATTCACTCATCCTATTGTCATTTTCAGAATTGGGCATTTTTCAATTAATAAAAATTATAATGAATATGGTGTTTGAAAATAATTCATTAGACTTGATTTTAACTAGCATGTCTCTCCCCCTTCCTAATGTATAGGCAGTGTAAAATACAAAGCTTTTGATGGCATTTTTCATTTCAGAAGCAGAAAAATACGTTTTTAAATTTCATTAAGATATTTTTTTGTTGTTGTTTTAAACATTGACCAGAAATATTTTGCCATTTTACATTATTTTGTGAAGGATACAGATTCAATACTCTGCAATGCGAATGGTTTAATTACTTTCAAAAGACACAGAAAAATACTTTGCTTGAGCTAAACCAATTTGAAAAAAAAAAAAAAAAGGCACAGTTGCTGTGGCTGCAGGGGACCCAAATATATGCCAAGTACTGGGGAGATGTCATTTCACTAAGAACTAAACTGTTGTTTCTCTATTGAGGATCAGGTAGCAAAAGGATCTGTTCAAAACTGTTGATCATGATAGCTGCCAAATCATAATACTAATTTCTTATTCAGTTTGATGTCTAAATTAAAAGATATATGATAAAGAGAAAAACCATGCAGGGCAAATGCACAATTGATTGAAAAAAACCCATCCTTTCAATAGTTACCAGTAATATGCTCCCAAATTTGAAGGTTATTCAGTCATACCTCACAGGGATCTGTCTTATTTCCCATGCTGTTCACTAATTTATAATTTTTTTAATGTTGAAAAAGAAAATGGTAAGTACTTTGAGTGGCTAGACTACAATTCAGAATTTTCTAAAAAAAAAATAATATATATATATATATATATA
>NW_020799091.1:47719010-47732996 GCF_003259725.1 Athene cunicularia
ATATATATATATATATATATATATATATATATATATATATACATTGGTCCATAATTGTGTCTAAAAAATAATTTGGTGGAAAAAAAGACAAAACTCCTTTATAATACTGTCTTACAAGCTATATTTTATCAATAAAATGCTCCAAGGAGCAAGTCATGCATGTCTAGGCTTACACATGTGAAGAGGTGCCTAAGAGAAGTGATACTTCTTCCTAAAGCCAAATAATTGCATCAACGAGATGAGGCATCCAACCTGCAGACAATGAGGTATGAATTATACCATTCACTTAGATGAAGGAGGATGAGGCATATAAGTTAAATCTTTGGAAAAGTTAAGAAAATAAAAAAGCAAAATAATTAGTTATACAAATGTTTATAGAGTAAGCTTTCAGGAAATAAACATAAAAGCTCTTCAAACATTTCAACAAACTCAGAATTGTGCTGCTGTTGCAAAAAAAAGAGAAAAGTCATTCTGGAAATGCTAATGAAAGTATTGCCTGAAAGGCATGGGAGATGTTATGGCTCTTTTCTGGAATGGTGTGATCAGTTTCTGGTATTCCCCCTTCAAAGGTGAAAATACACTGAAGAGTGTTATCTTTATTTCAGTATGACTGTATGGCTTTTGCAGACAGTCCTAAACACACCGTGCTCATGCTAAAAAATGACATGGTGCAATCCATCTCCAGGCCAAAACCTTCATTACTGTATTGGATTTCAGTGTGATTCAGCTAATTAGCCCAGTTTTTCAAGTGCATCGCTATGCTGGCAGCAAAAGAAGGCTTGAATCAAAGCTGCATCATGGTGAGCCAGGTTGGACAACCAGACCACAATTGAACCTATTTTTATGAGACAATACAGATATATTTCCAGAGGGACTGGAAGTAAAAGCTAGTGAATATACTAAAAATGAAGTATGAAAATTTTGAAAATAAATGTAAGAAAAGAAAATATCTCTTAGTAAATTTCCCTTTAAAATGTCAATAACCTTGTCTTTCTAAATTGTATTATTAGATGGAGAAAAGCAAAAAAGTGTTTTTAGTAATGTGATTTTACAAATACTACTTTAAGGTTCACGTTGCTATTTTGTTAACATGTAAATAAGTATTGTAAACTTGTGTCAAACTGCTTCTTTTCTACCTATTATTTCTCTGAGGGGATTAAAATGTGATTCACTGATGTGTCCCAAGCAGCATTTTTTATTTTTTTAAAAAAATTCATGTAAAAAAACATCAGCTAAGTATACCAGTATAGCAGCTGTTACACTTGCAAAGAGTCAGTTTCAAATCAAAGGAAAAACTCATAGCTTTATTTACTTCCTGAAAACATCATGTGAAAACCTTTTCAACTTCTTGACTTTTCCCTTGAATTCAGCCACAGATATTATGATCTCCAGCATTGTTCTTTTACAAATATTGACTTTCCTCTATGGTTTCTTCTAGCTACATTAGTCAGTAAAGAACAGTTTGATTACCTTAAAAGACTTGTCTATATATACGCTGTTACTTCATCTGGCTCGGAGTTCCCATTTCTTAATCCCAAAGCATCACCGCCTATTGTTATTCAGGATTTTTTTTTTCTTATGTGATTCAAGATAGCAACATGAGGCCAGTTTCACTCGCATATGTTCTAAAAATTAGCTCAAAGCTAAAAGCTAAAAACTCAAAGCTAAAATTAGCTAATTATTTTAGGCTTCTCAGTTTTTTTTTTTTTTTTTTTTTTCCGTGGGACTGCACCAGGTTTTAAAACTTATTTGAAAAAAAACTTGAAACTCTGGAAAAATTTCTGGGTTGAAATACTGTGCAACACAGAAGAGTCAGTCTCTCACTGGTTAAAGCATTAATTCTGTATATGTCCATTAACCTGAAGACCTCAGGAACATATTAGATGAATGAATTAAATATATGGGTGTGATTTTGTTTCCATTTATAGACAGATAAATTTTAAATCCATTCATTAATATTTTATTACAGCAGAAATTAAATATGTTCTTTGAAAGTTTCTCCAGAACATGAATGGTTATCTCTATCACCCAAAATCAAGAAGGGATTAGAAAACATATATTTGACTCCAAAAATCTATTAGTGAATGTACTACTTCTTTAGATCAGGAATTTTGGAGGCTTGATCTGTGTGAACTTTACTTAGGATAAAATTAAAAATAAAAAAAATATTGGACATCCCTATAAAACATTTGGCAAAGTGCATATATTTAAAAGGAAATATTTTGAAAATAACTTTATTTTTATTCCCTTTTGACTTACTGTGTATGTTGCTAATCTAGGTTTCATGTAATGTCAGCATGGCCACAGAAAACTGTACTGCTTTTATACTCTCTCCTTGTCTAAGAGTGATACTTTAATCTTTTAATCAATTCCTTTAAATGGCCTGCAACTTCAAGGGCTGAAATCTAGTGTTTATAGTTTAATTCGAATTCTGCAAAGGCATGTTTTCATTCATCTGTCACGTTGGTCTCAGCTGTTCAGGGCAGAGTAGGATATATGGAAATTAACATTCTGTCTTCTTCGTGGTGCTAAACATAAGATTTGGGAGAAAAATTGCTTTATATGCATATAAATTGATCTTCTGCATAACGATTTCTTCCAAAAATTGGGTTTCCACAAGAGACGAATGCTCAGAACTAGATTCATATACAAAGGAAATTATATTGTTCTGCCTTCAGAGATATGATAAAACTGAAGCCAATTTGCTTACACTAATGCAAAATTTGAGTAAGCAAAGAGGTACCTAAGGAGAAGTAGTGTAACCGATCTTATAATCATAGAGGAATCATATTGAAATTAAAAAAAAAAAAAAAAAAAAAAAAAAAAAAAAGGAAAAAAGATAAATGCCTCAGTTTATTTAGAAAATATAGATTAATAACAGACTCAAAATTGGATTTTTTTAATTGATATTATGGCAAGAGTATTTATTACACATAAAGATAGAGAGGCAAATTCGCATGTAAAATTAGATGCCTAATACAGCAGTTGCATTCCATACTTGGAAATCAATTCAGTGTCGTGAACAGAATGATCTGGTGTTACTTTAGATGATTTAAAGTATCCCAGATATTTTTCAGCTACCATTTCAGAAGGCTGGTCTTCTGTAATAGTACCACATATGTCACCATCATGCATCCATCTTAATCTACCTAAGGCTTCGTAAATACTATTAAACTCCTCTATCTAGACAACTAAACCAAGCCCTAGATATTTAAATGCAAGTATGTACATGTAAACTAAGAAAAGGATTCATCTACCCACCCTTAGTGTCTTTCCATCATTTTTATGCACTCTGTAATAGCCTACCACTGCTTTTCTACCAGAATGAAGGTCTTCAGTCCCAGGGTCACATCAGTCAGGCACAAGCAGGAGATAGTGTTGACTCAGACATCTCAGTGTCATTAACCAGTCTAAGTTTAATCAGTGAAGCCCATCTCAAGATGTCTAAGTTATTGTTTTTGTAGAAGGTAATTTTTAGTTGTCTAAGAAAGAGCATTTAGTCTTATTTGACATGTCCTCATATATCCCATTTAATTTCCAGATACTGCTTCAGGAAAGCATAATTTTCTGGTGTCAGAATTATCAGCATCTTACAGATGTTTTTGGCTACTCAGAAGCATCTCACATAATAGTATATGCCTGTGTTCTGACAACTGAATCACATCACCTGACATGCCTAAACAATTACATTTAAACATTAAACTTAGATCTAAAACCTGGTGATGAATCTACCTTAAGCCTCAGATAAGTGGTCAGATCTTAGGCATTTGGGTGACTTTGACTAGATGCATGAATTTTAGTTATCTAGAATTATATATGGTAGATTTCACCACCAGAATGAAACGTTTTCGTCTATCTACCAGATATAAGATTATGTACCTAATAAAGTTTAAACATTTACATTCTTAGATTCCTTGTGAAAAGTTCTGGTTTATTCTTTCTACTTCAATTAAGTTAAATGCTAATAGCAGCCAGATATTAAAATGAGACTTGCAGAATTTTCAACAGTTAGTAAGTTGGGGTTTATTTCAAAATATTTGTACTATCTATGGATGTCATCCAGTGAGGAAGTACTTTCAAAGAAATATGTAATTTTTCATGAATCTGTTAAAACTTCTAAGATGGAAGTGTTCTTGGCTCCTAGTTCCATACTTCATGACTCAAGACCCATTTTCTGAAGATAGTAAGTATAGTTTATATCAAGGTTTTTACACAGTGGAAACAAAATTAAATTTCTTAATGAAGTTGATTTACTTTTATTAAAAGAATGAAGAGAAGGGATCGAAAGGTACTTTACAGTATTTTTTTTCAGATCTATTTTAACGCACAACACTACTAATTGCTTGATTAAAATCAAATCTGACACCTTGGTAATATTTTAATTAGTAATACTTCTATGACTTGCTGAGAGACGACATGTTAATTTTGGCTTGCACCTTGAGAGACTGGCTGGGAAGCAGATGGAGCTAACTTGTACAGTGGTATCCCTCCTGTCTTCCTTTTTTATGGTGTGTGGTAAAATGAAGCCACTTGCTATGGCTGGAAAATGTGAAATGAATTTTCTTTCTTAGAAAATCATGATAAGATTATAATTTTGACTTGCTAGTTCAATTTAGAATTTACCAACATAGCTGCTCTATTTAACAGACAAATTGTTAAGAATGACCATAAAACCATAGGATCATAGAATCATTCAAGTTGGAAAAGACCTTTGAGAATCATTGAGTCCAAGCATCAGCCCTACTCTACAAAGTTTTCCCCTACAACATATCCCCCAGCATCTCATCTAAATGACCCTTAAACACATCCAGGGATGGTGACTCCACCACCTCCCTGGGCAGCCTATTCCATTGTCTCACCACTCTTTCTGTGGAATTTTTTTTCCTGATATCCAGTCTAAACCTCTCCTGTTGCAGTTTAAAGCCATTCCTTCTTCTGTCACTAATCACCTGTGAGAAGAGACCAGCACCAACCTCTCTACAATGTCCTTTCAGGCAGCTGTAGAGAGTGATGAGGTCTCCCCTCAGCCTTCTCCTCCTCAAACTGAACAGTCCCAGCTCCTTCAATCACTCCTCACAGGATTTGTTCTCCAGGCCCTTCACCAGCTTCGTTGCCCTCCTCTGCACTCACTCCAGCACCTCGATATCTCTCTTATATTGAGGTGCCCAAAACTGGACACAACACTCCAGGTGCAGCCTCACCAGTGCAGAGTACAGGGGGACTGTCACCTCCCTACTTCTGCTGGTCACACTATTTCTGACACAAGCCAGGATGCCGTTGGCTTTCTTGGCCATCTGGGCACACTGTTGGCTCATATTCAGTTGCTTGTCAATTAGAACCCCCAGATCCTTCTCTTCCAGACAGCTCTTCAGCCACACCTCCCCAAGCCTGTAGCCATGCCTGCGGTTGTTGTGGCCCAGGTTCAGGACCTGGCACTTGTCTCTGTTGAAGCTCATCCCGTTAACGTTGGCCCACCGATCCAATCTATCCAAGTCTCTCTGTAGACCCTCCCTATCTTCATGCAGATCGACACTCCCGCTGAACTTGGTGTCATCTGCAAACTTACTGATGATACACTCTATGTCCTTATCAAGATCATCAATAAAGATGTTGAACAGAAATGGTCCCAACACCGAGCCCTGAGGAACACCACATGTGACCAGCCGTCATCTGGATTTAGCTCCATTGAGCACCATTCTCTGGGACCATCCATCCAGCCAGTGCTTGATCCAGCAGACTGTTTGCTCATCCAGGACATGGGGAGATTTTATGGGGAGATGTGTGGAATGCTTTTTGAAAATCCAGGTAGATAATATCGACAGCTTTACCCATATCCAGTGGTTCTGTTATCTTGTCATAGAAGGAGATCAGGTTTGTCAAGCAGGACCTGCCTTCCGTAAACCCATGCTGACTAGGCCTGATACCCTGGTTGTCCATCATATGACTTTTAATGGCACCCAAGATGATACGCTCCATGACCATCCCTGGCACCGAGGTCAGACTGACAGGTCTATAGTTTCCTGGATCCTCCTTTCTGCCTCTTTTGTAGATGGCTGTCACATTTACCACCCTCCAGTCCAATGGGACCTCCCCAGTTAGCCATGATTTGGGGTAAATGACGAAAAGCAGCTTGGCGAGCACACCTGTCATCTCCCTCAGCACCCTTGGGTGTAACCCATCTGGTCCCACGGACTCAAATGCATCCAAGTGGTGTAGCAGGTCTCTGACCACCTCCTCTTCAACTGTGATGACCTCGGTCTGCTTCCCCTCCCCATCTCCCAGCTCCTGAGGCTGGGTGTCCAGGGAACAGCCAGTTCCACTGCTAAAGACTGAGGCAAAGTAGGCGTTGAGCACCTCAGCCTTTTCCTCATCCTTAGTTACCATGTTTCCCTCTGCATCCAGTAAAGGAAGGAGATTTTCCCTAATCCTCCTTTTGTTGTTAACGAATTTATAGAAACATTTTTTGTTATCCTTAACAGCTGCATCCAGGTTGAGCTCTAGCTGTGCTTTGGCTCTCCTAATGTTCTCCCTGCATAACTTCACTACATCTTTATAGTCTTCATGAGAGACCTGTCCCCTCTTCCCAAGGCAATAGATTCTCCTTTTGCTCTTGAGATCCAGCCAAAGGTCCCTGTTTAGCCAGGCTGGTCTCCTTCCCCACCTGCTTGTTTTTCGGCACATGGGAACAGCCTGATCCTGTGTCTTTAAGACTTCTCTCTTGAAGTACGTCCAGCCTTCCTGGGCTCCCATATCCCTCAGGGCAGCCTCCCAAGGGATTTTGTTAATCAGTCCTTTGAACAGCTCAAAGTTAGCTCTGCAGAAGTCTAAGGTGGCAGTTTTACTAACCCCTCTCTTTGTTTCTCAAAGGATCGAAAATTCGGTCATCTCATGATCACTGCACCCTAGTGCCCCTCCAACCTTTACTTCCCCCACAAGCTATTCCCTGTTCACAAGAATCAGGTCTATGGGGGCACCTTCCCTGGTCGGCTCACTCACCAGCTGTGTGAGGAAGTTATCCTCCACACATTCCAGGAACCTCTAGGATTGTTCCATCTCTGCTGTGTTGTGTTCCCAGCAGATACCTGGGAGGTTAAAGTCCCCCAGAAGAACAATGACAAGTAACTTCAAGATTTTTCCCAACTGTTTATAGAAAGCTTCACCCACCTCACTGCTTTGGTTGGAAGGTCTATAAGCAGAATCCCACAGCAAGATCTGCTTTATTGGCCCTTAACCTAATCCACACACTCTCAACCCCGTTATCACTATACTTGATTTCTGGGCTGTCATAGCATTCTCTTACATACAGGGCCACTCCACCACCTCTCCTTCCCTGTCTATCCCTCCTGAAGAGCTTGTAGCCATCGATTGCAGCACTCCAGTTGTGTGAGGCATCCCACCACATTTCTGTGACAGCTACTATGTCATAGTTCTTGTGCTGCTTCAAGCTCCCCCTGTTTGTTGCTCATACTGCGTGCATTAGTATAGATGCACTTGAGATGAGCTAATGAATCCAACACTTTCTGTGAGTGTGGGCCCCATTCCCTACCCCACCCTTCACAGCTGCTTCCAAGGATCATAGAATCATAGAATAATAAAATAGCTTGAATTAGAAGGGAACTTTATAGGCCATCTAGTCCAAGGCACTTGCACTGAACCAGGACATCTTCAACTAGATCTGTTTGCTCAGAACCCTGTCCAACCTGGCCTTGAATGTTTTCAGGGATGGGCCATCTACCACCTCTCTGGGCAACTTGTTCCAGTGTTTCACCACCTGCATTGTAAAAAAATTGTTCCTTATATCTGGTCTAAATTTACCCTCTTTTAGTTTAAAATCATTACCTCTTGTCCTATCACAACAGATCCTGCTAAAACATTTGTCCCCATCTTTCTCATAAGTTCCCTTGAAGTACTGAAAGATTGCAATAAATTCTCCCCAGTATTCTCTTCTCCAGGCTGAACAACCCCAACTCTCTTCAGCCTGTTTTCATAGGAGAGGTGTTCCATCCCTCTGATCATTTTTGTAACCCTCCTCTGGACCCACTCCAACAGCTCCATGTCTTTCCTGTACTGAGCTCTAGAGCTGGACAAAGTACTTCTGGTGGGGCCTTGTGAGAGAAGAGGGCAAAATCACCTCCCACGACCTGCTGGCCATGTTTGTTTTGATGCAGCCCAGAATAGGGTTGGTTTTCTGGCCTGTGAACATACATTTCTGGCTCATGCCCAGCCTTTAAAACACCAGTACCCCCCAGTCCTCCTCCACAGGCCTGGTCTCAATCTCTTAATCTTTCAGCCTGTATTGATAGTGGGAGTTGCCCTGACCCAGATGTGAGACCTTGCACTTGACTTTGTTGAACCTCACGAGGTTCACATGGACTCAATTCTTGAGCTAGTCCATGTCCCTCTGCATATCATCCCTTCCCTCAGGCATGTCAACTACACCACTCAGCTTGGTGTCATCTGCAGGCTTCCTGACGGTGCACTTGATCCCACTGACTACATCACTGATGAAGATATTAAACAGTACTGGTCCCAGTTCAGACCCCTGAGGGATGTCACTTGTCACTGTTCTCCACTCAGACATTAAGCCATTGACCACTACTTTCTGGATACAACCATCCATCCAATTCCTCATCCACTGAACCACCCATCAAATCCATCTATCTCCAATTTAGAGAGAAGGATGTTGTGGGGGACTGTGTCAAAGGACTTACAAAAGTCCAGATAGAAAACACCCATAGCTCTTCCCTTGTCCACTGATGTAGTCACTCCATCATGGAAAGCCACTCGGTCAAGCAACACTTGCCCTTGGTGAAGCCATGCTGGATGTCTCAAATCACCTCCCTGTCTTCCGTGTGTCTTAGCATAACTTATAGGCGGATCTGTTCCATGGTCTTCCCAGGCACTGAGGTGGTGCTGACAGGTCAGTGGATCCCAAGGTCCTCCTTTCTACCTTTTTTTTTTTTTTTTAAAAAAAAAAAAAAGGTGCAAAGTTTACTTTTTTTCCAGTCACTGGGGACTTGACCTGGCTGCCATGACTTTTCAAAGATGATGGAGATTGACTTGGCAACTACATCAGCCAATTCCCTCATGACTGTGGAATGCATCTTGTCAGGTCCCATAGACTTGTTTATGTTCCTTGCATGGTCAAGAACATGATCTCTTGAGTGGGAGAGACTTTGTTCTCCCAGTCCTTGTCTTGCAATCAAAGAGATGTGGGAAGGGAAACTGCCATGAAAGAATGAGGCAAAAATATTGTTGAGTACCTCAGCCTTCTCCTCATCTGTTGTTACAAGTTTGCCGGTCTTGTTCATCGGAGGAGTACACTTTCTTTGACCTTCCTTTTCTGGCTGACATACCTATATTTAAGATTGTCTGATTACAGAATAATGTGTATTTTCTAAATGCCTTGAGGACAGTACAATATAGATTTTACATTAGGTGTATCTAAAAATTATTTTGCAGAGTTTGTGTATGTGGTGTGCCACTACAGAGGCTCCCCTGCAGTCCATGGTGAGAGGACAGGATGTCGCCCTGCAGCCCATGGAGGTCACCAGTGAAGCAGACACCCACCTGCAGCCAATGGAAGACTCCATGCTGGAGTAGGTGGTGGTGTCTGAAGAAGGCTGGGACTCTGGGAAGTTCAGAGCTGGGATGATTGCAACACATGGGAGGGACCTACGCCAGAGCAGTTCAGAAGGGCTGCATCTTATGGGAAGGACTCATGTTGGAGAAAGTTCATGGATGACTGTCATGTGAGATGGACCCCACGCTTGAGCAGAGGAAGAATTCTAGGAGTCCCTCTCCTGAGGAGGAAGGACCAGCAGGACTGACTGCAGCCTCCATTCCCTGTCATCCTGGGCTGCTGGGGGGAAGGAGGTAGAGAAATGGGGAGCAAAGCTGAGCCTGGGAAGAAGGGAAGGGTGAGGGGAAGGTGTTTTTAAGATGTGATAATGCTTCTCACTGTCTTACTCTGTCTGTTAAGAGTTGTTAGTGTCTGAATTAAATTGATGTTCTTTTTCTTCCCCTAAGGAATCTATCTTTTGCCTGTGATGGTAATGGGTGACTCATCCCTCTCTGTCTTTGTCTTGATTCTTGAGCCTTTTGCTTTATTTTGCTTTTCCCATTCCTGAGGGGGAAGGTGTGAGTGAGCAGCAGCCTGGTGCTCAGTTGCCCTCTGGGCTCAAAACACAACAATTATGGTCTAAAAAAGAAGAATAAAAATGAGCAAAACATGCCAAAGACTTTACGCAAGTAGAGACAGAACACATTTTGGAATTTGTGCACAAGTTTCTTAAGGATTCTCTGATAAAGGATTTTTCACTTATTGGTAGCACTCAGTAAAGACATTGAGTGAGTCTTTTATTAGATTTTTAAAAGAGTAAGACTCCTCACAAACAAATTTTGACAAAGACAGATTTAGAAGATACAACTTAAATAGTGGCTGAAGATTCTGAACACACCACCTACTAGTGGACAAACAAACTAAAACCTAAATCTTTCAGATTCAGGAGACTGTATGTATCATAACTACTGGGAGGAGAATCTATCAAAGAAATCATTTCATGACAGATGAACACATGCCTGAATAGAAGATCTATGGCTATCATCCTCTAAAAAAAGAATATTATGGAATAAGGCAAGGAAAGAGTAACACAGAGGTGGAAGAGACTGACATAGTACAATCCTTGGATCAGACTGCCAGTGACTAGATGTTCTCATCAGATTTTTCAGATGCATTTCCATGTTGATGCTACCCTTTACGGTCTATTCCAGAGTTCATTATAAATTAATTTTCTGTAATATACAACAATTACATTCAATTACATTTTGTTTTGTCTTACTAATATTAAATTCTAGTAAATAATGTTTAAAAACAGGATGATGGAGTCCTCTGTAATGACATGAAAAGCATTAGAAATGGAAAATAATTGGTACACTGCATCTGCCATGGAGAACAGAGTGAAGAGCAACCAGCTTTTGAAAATGTAGCCCTTCATACTATCTTCTCCAGTTGTAAACTGGAAATCAGAGATTTAGGAGAGAGCAGCCAAATTAAGTATTCCTAAAAGAAAATTCTCATACTTTTACCACTTGTATAGATTGAGAGGGTGAGTAATGAACTTTATTGTAGACAAGCCTCTGGCAGTAAGGTAGGGAGATGTGACTTAACTGATTATGAAGAAAGGGAAGAGTCTGCATATAGGACATTTCACATTTTCCTTGGGTTGGAGTGTTCAGCAAAAGCTAAATTTCATCTTAAACAGCAAGGCAGATGTGTGCAGGATGAAGAAAATAAAAGTAATGCTATGCTAACAATATTTTATTTTATACAAAAAAAAAAAAACAACCAAAAAACAAGTGATATTGTCATATTTCAAAGCATACTGAATTAACAGAGATTCAGGAATCAGTGTATAAAATGGTAATATTTACCATTATTATTTTAGAATGAGTTTGAAAAAGAATAATACATACAGTACAACACTAAATGAGTTGATCCCAACATTAGTAAATACTGATATCATTTTCTAAAAACTTAATGCAACTAAGTCAATAAAAAAAATTCCAAATAAAATAATGATAAGTGGAAGAGCTTTACCATTAGACTGGTAGAATTCATCTAGAAAGAGCCCCTTTAGTCTCAATGAGATCAAATATTGACATTCTAGGGAATCCAATGGAAGATGAATCCAGAAAAATAGTGGGTATGAACCAGATTAGATTGTACGAACTAGCTGGGAATTAGTATGAAACCACTGGCATCTAAACTATCACTGCAGACACAGGAACCAGAGTAATAGCTATTATGATTTACAAAATGAAAGCGCAGGGGCAAACAATAAAAAAAGGGATAAAGATAACCAAGTAGCCTATAGATTCAATTAATGTCTGTAGAAACATACCTGGATATCAAGATATTTCTTGATATAGATATTTTTTTCAGTAATTATGAGAATCTGGTGTTTGGGGATGACTCACTCTTAACAGTAGCTCATAATAGGTTTAACCTATTACATTTCCATGTTGCTATGACAACGCATCTAAAATAGAGTTGGCTCAGATAAGTGGACAGTGGGGTGGACTGAAAACTAGTTTAACTGCTGGATTCAAAAGGTTGTGATCAATGGCACAAAGCCTAGTTGGAGATCAGTCACCAGAGTGTGTACCAGAGTTCGTACTGGTGTTAATACTGTTTAACTTTATTAATGACCTAGGTGTTGGACAGAGTGTGCTCTCAAAAAGTTTACAGGTGATACTAATCTGGTAGAAGTGGTTGACAAACCAGATGGTTGTTCTGCTGTTCAGAGGAACTTGAATAGGCTGGAGAAATGGGATGGAGAATGGAGTAACCTCAAAAAGTTCAACAAATAGAAATACAAAGTCCTGTATATGGGAAGGAATAAGTACGTGCATGGGTACATGCTGGGGCTGAACAACTGGAAAGCAGCTTTCCAGAGAAGAACCTGGGAGTCCTGATGGACAGCAAATTGACAATAAGCCAGCAATGCTCCTTTGCAGCAAAGGCAGCCACCAACTTCCCAGATTTAATTAGGAAGAACATTGCTAGGAGGCTGTGGGAGGCGATTCTTCCCCTTAACTCAGAATTGGTGAGGCCCCTTCTGGAGTACTGGGTCCAAGTCAGAGCTCCTCAGTAGAAAAGAGACATGGAAATACTGGAGTAAGTCCTGCAAAAGGTCGTGAAGATTATTAAGGACTTGAAGCATCAGATATGTGAGGAGAGGCCAAGGGAGCAGTGACTGTTCATCCTGGAGAAGAGAACACTTGGAGGAATCTTATCAATGTGTAAAATACCTGATGTGGGGGAGTAAAGAAGACAAAGACGGAGTCCTCTCACTCAGTGATATTCTGTGATTGGACAAGAAGGCACAAATTGATATACAAGAAATTCTCTGTAAGCATAGAAAAAGGGGATTTTGCTGTCAAGTAAGTCAAACACTGGACCAGGTTTCCCAGAGAGGTTGTAGAGACTCCCTATTTGGAGATACTGATAACTCAACTTGGACACATCCCTTAATAACCTGCTGTAACTGACCTTACTCCTAGCAGAAGCACTGAACTAGATCTCCGGAGGTTCCTTCTGACCTGAAAAATTCTATGATATTCTGATATACAACCATATTATACTTCAAGGAGACATAATTTGCATTGGTTTCATCAGCTTCTCTAGCTGTGCCTTCATACATTGTTGAACCAGGTTGAGATGAGATTTGATGATCTCTAGAGGTTACTTTTGGCTTTTACTCCCTAGATTTTATAGTTTACTTGAGTGTAGAGAGTAGCAAATTGAAAATGTTGTAAAGTGGTTTTTTTGTTCTGTTCTTTGAAAAAACTAAGAATATGAATGCCCTTTTTTTTTTTTTTTTTTTTTTTTTCCTGAAGAAATGCTGGATATTTGTTTAATTTTATTTGGGGTTTTTTGATGTTTGCTGATTAAAAGAGTTATTATTTACTCATATATCATGCTATTCTATAAGTGCATAGCAGTCATTTTTCTTAGACCAAAAAAGTGAAATAAAAAAAAAATTATATTTTCATTAAATATGAAGTAGAAAAGAAAGATTAATGTATAAAAACTTCTCTATTGTCTAGTTGAAACAGAGAGACCATATCAGCAATTTCATTTCCTTGTGTTGCTGTGACAGCAAAGTCACATAGCCTTAAATTAATGCATAAGAAAGACAAAGACTGTACTGCAGTTTCCACAGAAGTTCTACAACAGAAATAATGGGCAGTTAGAAACACTAGGCTTTATCACTGTTTTTATCTTTATTTGAGCAAATTGACAACACAGTCACAGCTCTTTCAGTTAGGATATACATTGCATTTGTTGTGAAAGTGCTTGAGTGTCTTGGAAAACTGGGAATGCTCAGCATGAATTTCATTTAAGTACAATATCACAGTATGACTTGGCATTAGGTACTAAGCACTTTTGAAAAAAAAAAAAAAAAAAAAAAAAAAAAAAAA
>NW_020799091.1:47733046-47740327 GCF_003259725.1 Athene cunicularia
TTCATCAGCTTCTCTAGCTGTGCCTTCATACATTGTTGAACCAGGTTGAGATGAGATTTGATGATCTCTAGAGGTTACTTTTGGCTTTTACTCCCTAGATTTTATAGTTTACTTGAGTGTAGAGAGTAGCAAATTGAAAATGTTGTAAAGTGGTTTTTTTGTTCTGTTCTTTGAAAAAACTAAGAATATGAATGCCCTTTTTTTTTTTTTTTTTTTTTTTTTCAAAAGTGCTTAGTACCTAATGCCAAGTCATACTGTGATATTGTACTTAAATGAAATTCATGCTGAGCATTCCCAGTTTTCCAAGACACTCAAGCACTTTCACAACAAATGCAATGTATATCCTAACTGAAAGAGCTGTGACTGTGTTGTCAATTTGCTCAAATAAAGATAAAAACAGTGATAAAGCCTAGTGTTTCTAACTGCCCATTATTTCTGTTGTAGAACTTCTGTGGAAACTGCAGTACAGTCTTTGTCTTTCTTATGCATTAATTTAAGGCTATGTGACTTTGCTGTCACAGCAACACAAGGAAATGAAATTGCTGATATGGTCTCTCTGTTTCAACTAGACAATAGAGAAGTTTTTATACATTAATTTTTCTTTTCTACTTCATATTTAATGAAAATATAATTTTTTTTTTTATTTCACTTTTTTGGTCTAAGAAAAATGACTGCTATGCACTTATAGAATAGCATGATATATGAGTAAATAATAACTCTTTTAATCAGCAAACATCAAAAAAACCCAAATAAAATTAAACAAATATCCAGCATTTCTTCAGGAAAAAAAAAAAAAACAAAACAAAAAACAAAACCAACAAAACAAAAAAACAACAAAAAACCCCAACAAACAAACAAACAAAAACAAAAAACAAAAAAACAAACCAAACCAAACCCCACAAATTTACTATAGTTATAGGTTTGAGAATATTTTTGTTTTAAAAGTATTTCGATAGAAAGATAGTATTCATACTCAAAGTGACAACTCCTAGAAATTGAGTTACAGATATTATAGGATTTGAATAAAAATTAAGATTCTCAGTGTGAAAAATGTGTTTATGTTTAGTTTGGATCTTGTTAAAATTAAACATAAGCACCCGCCTGAATTGCCCCCTCCCCAAAAAAATTCTAAAGATTCAAAATACTGAAAAAGGTTTCAAAATATAGGTATAGAGACAATTTTTATGAAATGTCATCTATTCCATAGATGCTGGAGATGTGCAGTACAGTTGACATTTTATCAATTTCACTGCTGCTATAAAGCCAGAATGTCAGTTGTGCTTAGCAACCGCCCAGAGTCTGCTCATTTCCAGTACAATCAAAGAAATAGAATCTCAGGCACCTAAATGTGAAAACATATGTCCCAGAGTGTCTGGTATACTCCAGTCTCAGGGGCTTCTAAAGGCCTTTGAAAATAGTTTATTTATCCAAGTATCTACAGTGTTAATTTGACATCTGACCTAATCGTTCAGATTAACATTATGGAATGGTACTTCTGGAGATTGGTAGTCTTGTTTTAAAATGTACTTCTACAATCATTCATTCACTTAAGTTCTGATAGTGACTAAGTGCCACCACTGTGATGAAAGGACTCTAATATAACTGGTTCATAAGGATGCCATGCTGGAGATGTTTAAAACGAAATGAGAAGAAGGCCGAGGTTTCTTGGCAGGAACTAAAAGCTATAGAAGCACTGGGTCTCCAGTGATCCTTTTTTTTTTTTTCTTTTTTCTTTTTTTTTTTTTTTTTTTTTTTTTTTTTTTTTTAACAGTGTCAGTGACAATAGTAGTTCCAAAGTGAAAAGTAAAGATTATTGAATCCGTGCTAAAACTCTACTGCTTAGAAGAAAAAGAGCTTCACTCTGGAAGATGGAAGCATGGTTACATCTACTGTTTTTGATAAAGCCTTTAATGCTTCCACAATTGCAATATGTGCCTGAAAATTCCTGGTTGTACAAGTTGTGACATTTTATCATCTGTTCTTTGCATTTATCATTATTTGCTTGGCAGACAATTTAAAGCTAACATTGTAGATACCAGACTACGCTGTGAAATATATATGACAAATCCTAACATAAAATTATTTAGGTAGAAATATAACCTATGTACGTGAGCCTCAGTACAGAAAACAGGGATAAGCACAAATATGCACAATATATGTAAGGACCAGCCAAGAAGAAATACTACAGAAAAAGGAAACATAACAAGAGGAAAGGCATATCAGAAGGACCAGACATGCTGCCTGTGCTTTCAGACCTTGACAAAAGCTGCAAATACCACAAAACTGAACGACACTGATCCTGTGATTCTGTGATTCTGTGATTCTGTGTGTGGCAGAAGATTAGAACACCATTTGGGGAAAATAGGCTGATATTGAGAATTCTGGAAAAAGGAAGACATTTCATTCTACTAAAAGGTAGATCTGGTTTGTGAAATGTCAGGGATTTATTTCAATCTGATGTTCATGAGTTGAGAAAAACAAAGGATTTACATGTCCTAAGTATGACAGAGTAGTAGAAACAAAGATGTAGCTGTGAAGAAAGCACATAAAGATGTGCAATGCCATTTAAGATGACAAAGGTGATCCTTGTTGGTCACTGGTCACACCAAGAGAAGAGGTATTCCACAGGTCCTGTATCATATCCATCAGCCCTCTGATGATGTCTTATTTATCCCAGCACATCTCTAACAGCTCTGGATATTTGTGTACTAGCAATGAATCACGTGCTCTGGGTCACCACTGCTCAGCAACTCAATCAAGCCCATTCTCAGAGGAAAGTAAAGGAAGAGAGGCAAGAGGATAGTAAAGTTCAGAAAGACCTCCTTTTAAACTTTCAGACAGAGAACCATGAAGTTCAACAGATTCAATGTGGTTTGGACCTACTGAAGAAGATGGAAACTTAAAAAAAATAATTATGGTAAGTAACCCATCTGGAGGGTGGATGGCAAAATTTCTGAGTCTTGAACTGTTTAGGCAAAATCAGCAATACCAATATCTTAAACAAGCAAAATAGGAAGCATAAAGTTATCATGTCATGTCAAAACAATATATTAGCAGATATGCAGGTTGATGTGTACATTACCAGCTTCAGTTAGCAGGCTGATTTAAGACAAACCTTCTGATGAGCTCATTACCATAGTCTGGTTTGGAGTATTTAAATTACCATAATGTAATTGTGTACTAAGGAAAAATAGACACATGTTATCAAATTATAGTAAATAAAGGAATTACAGAATTCTTTAAGAACTGCCTTATCAATAAGACCATTGAAGCACCATGCAGGGGGACCAAAAAAAAAGAATTAGGTGACCTAATGAATATCACCCTTAGTACCTCAAAGACAAGCTCTAAAGCTATTCAGATTGTTTGTCTGGCTCTTCAGTTATCAGACACAATGCCTCAGTTCATAAACAGTTTTGTCAAATATTTATAGTCAGCTAGGTATTATTCGAAGTGTCCTCATTAAATGTTTTCCCATCATCTCTGTTAAATATACCCCCTTTTACCCATATTAGTATTTGACTTCATATCAGTATTGTAAGAAATGCAAAGCAATTTGCAAAATGTGAGCAAAAATACAGAAAACATGACAGGAATTCAGATAGCACAAGTTTTCCTTTAAAAAATTAATTAATACTATTCCATCCCATAGATACATTTCTAATAAACATAGATTCATAGAATCATTAAATCGTTAAAGTAGGAAAAGACCCTTAAAATTATCTATTCCGACTATTAACCTATCATTGCCACCATTAAACCATGTCCCTAAATGCCACATCTACATATCGTTTAAATACCTCCAGGGATGGTGTGGTGGTTTAAGCCCTGCCAGGACCAGACAGAATGTTGCTGTTGCCCCTCCCCAACCCTCAGCCGGTTGGGTTGGCAGTGAAGCACAAACCCCAGATTAAAATAAGAAGAAAATTAATACAACAGTGTGATAAAACAGTCTGAACAACAATACTGGCAATGATAACAACAATAAACAGCAATAACAGTAAGCAAGACAATCGATATACAAAGAAATACCGCAAATGGTCAGGGAACAAACCCGACGTGTGCTTCCCGCCACCAAAAAGTCACCAAGGGAAAAAAGTTTCCACCCCTGGACCTGACGTCAGCATGGTATGAATAACCCAGCTGGAGATCCCTTCTCCCTCTCTCTCTGCTGGGGAAACTTAACCCTATCCTAGTTGAACCAGGACAGATGGCAACTCAACCACTTCCCTGGGCAGCTTGTTCCAACGCTTGACAACACTTCTGGTGAAAAAAAAAAATCTCATATCCAACCTAAACCTCCCCTGGTGCAACTTGAGACTATTTCTTCTTGTCTATCACTTGTTACTTGGGAGAAGAGACTGACACCTCACTACAACCTCCTTTCAGCCAGTTATAGAGAACGAGAAGATCTCCCCTCAGCCTCCTTTTTGCCAAACTAAACAACCCCAGTTCCCTCAGCCGTTACTCATAGGACTTGTGCTCCAGACCCTTCACCAGCTTTGTTGCCCTTCTTTGGACACACTCCAGCATCTCAATGTCTTTCTTGTAGTGAGGGGCCCAAAACAGAACATGGTATTAGAGTTAAAGCCTCACCAGTGCCGAGTACAGGGAGACAATCACTTCGCTAATGCTGCTGGCCACACTATTTCTATACAAACCAGGATGATACTGACTTTCTTGGCCACCTGGACACACTGCTGGCTTATATTCAGCCAGCTGTCCTTTTCAGGCAGGCATCTTTCCCACCACTATTCCTCAAGTTTATAGTGACCCCCTCGTCCAGATAATTGATAAAGATTAAACAGAACTGTCCTCACTTGTAACTGGCCACCAACTGAATTTAACTCTGTTCACCCCCACTCTTTGGGCTCAGCCATCCAGTCAGTTTTTAAAACATAGAAGAGTGTTCCAATCCAAGCCATGAGCAGCCAGTTTCTTCAGCAAAATGTGGTTAAAGTGTCAAAGGTTTTACTAAAGTTCATATGAAAAACATCCACAGCCTTTCCCTCATCCACTAAGTGGGTCATCTTGTCATAAAAGGAGATCAGGTTAGTTAAGCGGGACCTGCCTTTCATAAACCCATGCTGACTGGGCCTGGTTGTCCTGTATGTGCCACATGCTGACACTTAAAATCATCTGCTACATAAACTTCCCTGAAGTCGAGGTCAGAGTGACAGACATGTCGTTCCCCAGATCCTCCTTCCAGTCCTTCTTATAAAGGGGCATCAACATTTGCTAACCTCCAGACAACTGGGACCTCCCCAGTTAGCCAAGAATGCTGATAAATGATTGGAAGTCTCTTGGTGAGCACTTCCACCAGCTCCATCATTACCCTTAGATGGATCCCATACAACCTCATAGACTTATGTGTGTCAAAGTGGTGTAACAGGCAGCTAACCATTTCCCCTTGGATTATGGGGGCTTCATTCTGCTCCCCATTCCTGTCCTTTAGTTCAGGGTGCTGGGTACCCAGAGAACAACTGGTCTTACTATTAAAGACTGAGGCAAAGAAATCATTAAATATGTCAGCTTTTTCCTCAGCCTTTGTCACTGTGTTTCCCCTACATCAAATAAAGGATGGAGATTCTCATTAGCCCTCCTTTTGTTGCTAATGTATTTATAGAAATATTTTTTTTTCTTTGAACAGAACACAACATAGAAAGCACATACAGTAAACAGTGAAGAAATTAAACAGTCTCACCACTCAGTTAGGAAAATCTTATCAGACTCTGTGGGAGAATATGAATTAAATTTTGCATTAAAGTAGCTGCAGTAACATTCCTCCCCCTGACAAAAGAAAAGGCTAACAACTCTCCAGAACAAAGAAGAATATTCACTTGGTCTCAATATTTCACTTCCTAAAGCTTTTCCCAAACCCTCCAATAAAATATTTGGTGGTAAAAAAAAAAAAAAAAAAAAAAAAAAAAAAAAAAAAAAAAAAAAAGTAAATCCCCTCCAAAAGTAAAATAAGTGAAGTGTGATGGCATATAAAGTTTTAATGTACATAAATATTTATACTTTCTTTTGTTGACTTAGACTTATTTGAAACCTGGTAACACCATTAATTAGTACACCATGGTGCAAATTACTCCATAATTTCCACAAAAAGAGCTTTAAGCCTAACAATTGTGCAGATGGTAAGGTGAATTTCCTCTGTCTGTAGACATATTATTAAGCACTCTAATGCCATGTTGAAGGCAAGATGACAGCTTGGTGTTGTTCCCATTTTTTTATATTATTTTTAAGGTACTTGATGAACTTTTACTCTATGTTGGAATCAGACATAACATGCAATGGATTGGATTTTTTTGCATTAGAATATTGTATTCTTTTTAACAGTCACAGAACAGTCTTTGAAACATATCCTGCCATTCAAATAATGCAGCTGCAAAAAAAAAGATGTTCCATGACAACTTTGGCTGGATCTCCTGGCTGTTGCAGTTAGTGGATCAATTCAGTAGTAAATTACTTTATAAAAATTAAGTAGGAAGAGCAATGATTTTTTTTTTTTTTTTCTGTCTGCTTAGGTTAAAGCTTGGGTGTGTACAGCCTGGATTTAGTCACCTTGATAAAATATTTATGTACTAATGAAGTTTATGAAAACTTGCTCAGCTCTTTCTAAAGTCGATAGACTCCCATGCAAAAATATGCTTCCATAAGTGTTCCAGAAATTCAAAAGTGACCCAAGCTGAAGCCAAGTTGATTCTTAGACCAGTGATCTATCTCACGAAGTAACCTATCTCACGAGTAACCTATCTCACGAAGTAATCTATCTCACGAGTAATCTATCTCACGAGTAACCTATCTCACGAAGACAAATGTAAATTATAGGCAATTTTAGAGTCTATTCAAGTAAAAACCTTCAGAATGCATCTTTGGGACTTCAGAAAACAGCCAGATGAAAAATACTTGTGTCCTCATGTAAAGAATTAACCAGTAACTTAATATTTGCTGCAGGTGAGGATAAGATTCTGGTCAAACTTCCCAGCTTAGCAGAAACTTGTATCTAGGGCTGGTGGGCTATGCAAAGCCAGAAAACAGAATGATCAAAGGGCTTCTCTCTGCCCCTGAGGCCAACAGATACTGTGTGGATAAACACTTCACATCTAAGGTAAAAAGCTAAAGGATTTTTCCCTTCCCATCAGAATTTTATTTATGGAGATGTAAGCTGCTTATTGGGAAAGAGCCTTTCCCATGTGTCACAAGTGAAATAAGAAAAGATGAAAAGAGGAGAGGAGAGGAGAGGAGAGGAGAGGAGAGGAGAGGAGAGGAGAGGAG
>NW_020799091.1:47740377-47787059 GCF_003259725.1 Athene cunicularia
AGAAGAGAAGAGAAGAGAAGAGAAGAGAAGAGAAGAGAAGAGAAGAGAAGAGAAGAGAAGAGAAGAGAAGAGAAGAGAAGAGAAGAGAAGAGAAGAGAAGAGAAGAGAAGAGAAGAGAAGAGAAGAGAAGAGAAGAGAAGAGAAGAGAAGAGAAGAGAAGAGAAGAGAAGAGAAGAGAAGAGAAGAGAAGAGAAGAGAAGAGAAGAGAAGAGAAGAGAAGAGAAGAGAAGAGAAGAGAAGAGAAGAGAAGAGAAGAGAAGAGAAGAGAAGAGAAGAGAAGAGAAGAGAAGAGAAGAGAAGAGAAGAGAAGAGAAGAGAAGAGAAGAGAAGAGAAGAGAAGAGAAGAGAAGAGAAGAGAAGAGAAGAGAAGAGAAGAGAAGAGAAGAGAAGAGAAGAGAAGAGAAGAGAAGAGAAGAGAAGAGAAGAGAAGAGAAGAGAAGAGAAGAGAAGAGAAGAGAAGAGAAGAGAAGAGAAGAGAAGAGAAGAGAAGAGAAGAGAAGAGAAGAGAAGAGAAGAGAAGAGAAGAGAAGAGAAGAGAAGAGAAGAGAAGAGAAGAGAAGAGAAGAGAAGAGAAGAGAAGAGAAGAGAAGAGAAGAGAAGAGAAGAGAAGAGAAGAGAAGAGAAGAGAAGAGAAGAGAAGAGAAGAGAAGAGAAGAGAAGAGAAGAGAAGAGAAGAGAAGAGAAGAGAAGAGAAGAGAAGAGAAGAGAAGAGAAGAGAAGAGAAGAGAAGAGAAGAGAAGAGAAGAGAAGAGAAGAGAAGAGAAGAGAAGAGAAGAGAAGAGAAGAGAAGAGAAGAGAAGAGAAGAGAAGAGAAGAGAAGAGAAGAGAAGAGAAGAGAAGAGAAGAGAAGAGAAGAGAAGAGAAGAGAAGAGAAGAGAAGAGAAGAGAAGAGAAGAGAAGAGAAGAGAAGAGAAGAGAAGAGAAGAGAAGAGAAGAGAAGAGAAGAGAAGAGAAGAGAAGAGAAGAGAAGAGAAGAGAAGAGAAGAGAAGAGAAGAGAAGAGAAGAGAAGAGAAGAGAAGAGAAGAGAAGAGAAGAGAAGAGAAGAGAAGAGAAGAGAAAGAGGGAAGAGTATACAAGTATTAAACTGGAAAGGTGAAAGTCGTGGTTTAGTTTATCTACAACCTTCATAACTAAGGCTTTCTCTGAATGCTTCAGAAGAATTTTTTCTGTCCTTTTCAAATCAGACTGACATCAGGTGCTGCTTTGGCAGGGATTGGTAGAAGATAAGATATTTGTGCTCTCTGTCCCGCTTCATGCCAAACATCTGAAAAATTATTCACTTCTCATTGCTACTTAAGAAGGTTTTTGTGAAATTCATGAACAGAAACAGATCTCCACTCCTGACTTTAGATTACCCATTTCCATCTGTTCCCCAGAATACAATAACTGAGATGATAATGACTCACATGGACTCAATGCACAATTAATCTCAAAACTGGCCAGGCTACCCTGATTTTCTTCAGATGTTGAAAAGCCTTATGTCTGAGTTGCTGCTTGCTATTTAGGAACTAGAAATAATTTTTATTCCTTTCAGTACAGTTGATGATATAGAAAAATTACTTGACTAAAGAGCAGCTATCACCTGAATTATAGCAATGGAGTGGAATGAAATACTCTCAGGATCGTTCCTCCTTGTCCATCTACACTCTTCATAGAAAAATTCTTAAAGCTTAATCTGAGGATAAAGTCTCTGGGGAATTTATTTTTATTATTTCTTTGTAGTTGCTGAAGATTTTCTCACAGAGAGTTAAATGTTTAACTGAGAAAAGAACAAGTAATATGCATACTGAACACAGAACTTCACTGTTGATCTGACATAATCACATGGTAGGAGCAGTATTAATCTCATCTTGATTGTGATGACCATTAAAATTGCACAAAATATCCCCCCACACACACACACACACACATATTTTCTAAGTTTAAAACAGATTGCTGTTATTATTGTTATTAAGGATTTATTCTGACCCCTGGAGAAAAGGCAGTAGTGGTGGTATTACAGCTAGCCCTCAACTCCAGCAATGTTATTCCAGAGTTTTTTGAAGGTACTGACTTTTCTTGGCACGTCTCAAAAATCTGCCAAAGAGAACTGCTCATTTACTAATGTGATTGAAAAGCACTGTCAGTCCAAATCAACATAGCCACAATGAAAATGGGCTCTTCAGTAATACAATAGATGCTGTCAAAGTAGAGATCAGAAAGATAAGAAAGGGAATGAACTAGGTAACATGAGCTGTTAGAAACTTCAGCTGTGTTTTTCTAAACTGTCTGACACAAAATGAGATATGCCCTGCTGAATAACTACCTTCACCAGCTTCAGCTACCTGAAAATGTCTTTACTTTTTTTTCATGGGACACATATTGGCTAATAAGATGAAAGGTTTCATTCTTGTCATGTTAAACTGAGTTGTTCATACAGAAGCATTTTTAGAGGTGCTGACACTGCAACTGATGTTCAGATGATGTCTTTGCTGTTGTTTCTTAACTCTTGCCTTCTGAAACCAATTCTCCACCTTCCAAGTTCCCTGAGAATTACTGTGATGTTTACCTTTATATCATAAATAGTGGGTTCCAAATCAAAACATATTTTCTTCCATAGCTGTCACTATAAAGTCCAATATTTCAATTTTTTTTTTCATCCTGATCAAGAATGATAATCTGAAATACATATTTATTTGATGAAATAGAAGATAATGAAAAGGAACCAAAGCATACGGTTTTATGTGATGGGACTGTTCATCTTTTTTCATTTTTGAGGCATCACTCAATTGTCCACTTCCAGATATCAAATACTAGTTGAGTGGTATCCTGAATATTTCCAGATTTTGATACAGAGGATACAGGTTTCCCATAGATCCTAAATCGTATCTGTCAACCATATCTTGGTGTTTCATCCTACATGGTGGGTTATGAGGTGGGTGAATCTTTTGAATTCCTTGAAGGCTGGAGTGCCTGGAAGAACTGGTCTCTTCAGAGCCACAAGGTGGATTGAGTCACAACAATGACCCAGAGGAACAGTTTTGATAATAACTTTATTACTGATAACTTCAGTAAATAAACTGAGACAATCTGGAAACCATCAACTGAGCAAATAAAGGCACTTTGATGATAAGACAATTTTCCTAAAAACCCGTTGCAATTCATACAAAATACATGAATATATGTAAGAAGGAGAGAGAGAACAAAGAGGAAAGCTAAAAGAGAAGAGGGGACAGGAAAAGAAGAATCATTATTCTTGGATCCTGCGATATCATAGAGTAATAAACTTGGTCCATAGGTTGTTGGTCAACAAAGACACAGGTGGTGTGTTGTCATTATATAGTCTTTCTTATGCCTGCATAATATATTGCTCCAGAAAGTTCTCATTTTCTTGCTTGCCCCTGCACAGTTATGCTAGTTCTGTCTCTGCGCAACAGCAGGAGGGAAGAGGAGAGAAACTGCCCTCTGTCCCACCTCTGAACTGCTTACTCCATTTCTCCCCTACAGGGCATCCCACTCAAGTTGTTTGAGACATCCTCTTTATGAACAGTTTCTTTTTTACAAAGAGTTTGTGACACTCGGTTATTCTAGGGTACCTTAGATGGCATTAGGTGCTTATGCAAACCAAAAAGATCAAGCTTCTATATGTAGATAAGTTAAATTCCATGCACTGAGACATAGTGACATGTGAAGGATAAACATAGGTTGGCACACATTCTATTCAGCAGCATCCTAATTTCATGTCCTACCATACAACAGATCTAGGACAAATCACTGTCAACCTTTGAGATAAGGAGAGAGCTAGATTTGGAGGTGTCAGACAAAGAAATAAAATTTTCTTTATGGATTTATCATTTATATTATTTCATTGTTATTTCATTACCCTTTCAACTCTTTGTTAATCTAAATAAACCTTAATCTTGGCATGTCTCATTAATTGGTTTCCCAAAATTTTCTCCAGTAATTTTTGAAATTTCCAGATTGTAAAAAATAAATAATTTTATTTAACATAGGAGAACAGAGATATAAGGTACCTAATATACAAAGAGCACTAGATTGCACTGAAAACACAAGTCTCACCTTAAACTAAACTTTTATTATTTCTAAGACTGCAGAGGGCTTAGATAAAGCAAGTGCAAATAATCCATAGAATTGCTACCTAATTTCAGTATGCTCCTTTTCTTCTTTTTATTAACCAAATTCCTAATATTTAATAACCATTTATATATACTGTTTGCGATCCTATATCTATAGTGAAAGAGAGGGGGATGCAAAGATAGAAAGTATATGCCTACGTCTATGTCTGAGTAACGTTTTCAAGTCAGATATTTGAAGTAAAGTTAGTCATTAAGATTGTTGTATCTCCTGTCTATATACATGTAGATAAGAACAGAACTTGTTTACTTCTATGAAATCACAAGGGAGTGAAAATTAAAGATAATATGAGTAAATTATGCTCCTAAAGACTTGATTACCTGCCAACATAGAGCTGTGAAATGACTAATAGTTAAGCTAGTGTTGTTATACCTTCCAACCATGTTTGTCTCTACTACAGTGCTTGGGACATGTTATGCTTCAGGTACAACTAAAAACATCAAAAGCAAAGAAATGTCTTTGAAAGTATTGCTCATACTATATATTTAAAGGCTGACCATTACATCCGAAGTTTTAGTCTTCATGTGAAAGACTGCAGAAGCAATCCCACCTCATCATCTCTTTACACAATAGTGGTTAGATAGCTCTATGCAAAGCCATCTTTATTCAAGAAAAAAAGAATTGCAAAAAATACGTATGTTTTAGGGAGATAATTTTGTCTCTCACTGCACACTAAAAATTCTGCCCTCAGGTTCTGTTTCCTGAAGATGTAGACTCTCATTCTGAAAATTCTCTATAAATTTATACCTTCCCTTTCAGTGGATGTCTTCACTGTGTAAATACTATCTTAAATTTTATAGACAAATATGTATTCCAGTACTGTATATTCAATGCTGTATACAAAGTTCACAGATCAGAAATTGTATTATGTGGGAATAATTATTCTTTTACAAATACAAACTCTAGAGATATCCTTGAAAAATCTAAAATCTGACACTGTATAAAACATCAATTTATTTCTATTCCTTACTAACATGTTTTTAAGCATAGACCATTAAATTACAATTGTTATTTTATTTCATTGTTGAAGAAGAGAGAATAGCCTTGCCTTCTAAAACCTGGGGGGTTTATTTGTTTTGTATGTTTATTTTGTTTTGTAAGTTATGTTGGTTTATATATTTTATTTGTATGTTTTAGTTGCTGAATTCAAGAATGAATTAAAAATTTTCAGATGTGTGTCTCTGCCTTTTCTCATAACATTTTCTCCAAGAACAAAGTATACTAAGTAAGATTTTTCATTAATTATATTTTTCAGTTTGATTTTACTAGGATATATTATAGTGATGGGGCAGCTTTCTTCAACTTACATGAAAGTAAAAGGGTCATTGAGTAAAATTAAAATAGTAAAAGAAAACAATTTTCATGAAATTAAAATTATTAGATGATGGAACTTGATACCTTGGCCTACTACTGAAAGTATGACCTGGGGGAACATTTAAAGCAATGACAAAAATATCCAGAAATAGAATGATAGTAACAATTAGAGCTTGGTTATGCAGCTTTGCAGCTTGATTTTGTTTTGGTTTTGTTTTGGTTGGGTTTTTTTTGTTTTGGGTTTTTTTTTTTTCAGTCTTTCATTTCTGTCAGCTACTGCTTTCTGCTTTTTCACTTGAGTACAACTCAAATTCAGGAATACTTCAGACTGACCAACATTGCATGTTTCAGTGAATAATTCACCCATCAAAATTTCATTTGGCTTAAATAAGTAGTTGCAGTATACTTCTAAAAGAAGTCTTGTACTCTAGGGCTGAAGAAATTTCTCTTCAAAACAAAGTACTCAAATCTGTTGACTAAAACATTATTTCATCTTACTTTTGAAAAATCTAGCTCAGACTGCTGTGTATTTAGACAGTCAACAAATTTGTTTTCACTCAAATTGCCATAATTAATTTTTTAAATTTATTTTTATGACAGTAATAGAGCAAGCTGACTTTCCCTTTGATAAATAGCAACTATCTGAGGGGGAAAAGTCTTCAAAAAAGGGCCTAATGTTATCTTCTGTTTTTTTTTCAGTTACAAGTAATTTCATTATCTTCAAAAGTTATATTATTGTGAAACCTAAGTAAAATAATAACCTTTATTCATTCTGCATAGATTTCAGGCAATCTATTTAGAAGTTTAAAATAATAACATAATTGAGATTTCAGGGTATTTTGTGAAAAAATATTCAAAGTATTTATTTGTACCAGTGTTACAGCTAAATTAGTGATCAAAAACAATGATCAATTTATATCTGCTAGAAAATTCTCAAGCGAAAGAGGATGAGGAAGAGGTTTGAACACAGTATTTTTCATCACATTCTTTCATTCTAACTTCCTAGAAAATCTGCCTCACAGATACATTATTGATACTCATCTTTGCAGGTGATAAAATGTCTTCTAACCTCTCCAAGGTTGTATGCATAATTGAAAATGAAGACTGCTTAGCCAGCTCTGTGGCAATCCAATCAGGAGCAAGAAGAGGCAGCTATGAACTGTAAGGAGAGAAAAAAGATTGTTTTCATGTTCTTAAAGCATGTATTTTCCCTTTGTGTCAGAAAAAGTAAATACTTCAGGTAGCACTAGTGTTCCTACTCAGAATTAGCATTCTACTCAGACTTTTTCTGGGTTTCCTGGACAGAATTCTTTCTCCTGTCCCAAATATATTTGCATTCATGGTAACATCTTAAAAAATCTCAGTATGAATTGAAGAAGAACATACATAGCAGATCTTTTGTTGATGCAGTTCAGTCCACATAGAATAACATCAAAACTTTCTTCCATTTGTATTCCTCTCCATTTTTCACTGTTTCCCAGACATGATTTATAAAGATATTATTGTTTCTTCATTTAAATTCCTGCTTCCTCATCTCACTCACTTCTGCTACATCTACGAGTTGTGAATCTTTAAAAAATGTTAAAAGTAATAAAACAGAAATTACTTGTCCTCAATGTATATTAGCTTTTTATCTGTTTTATGGCTTATAATTTTCAGTGTGTTTGGATGAAACTCATCCTCTTTCATTTTTTTCACAGCAGGATTTCTGAATGAGTCGATTTGATTTTTGGCTGATTCTCTTTAATCTGTCTCTGGTTGCCCCTCATCCACCCTGTGTTATACTGTACATTGATAATTCTTTATTTTCAATATATCCCTTTTACATTTTGTAATACCCTCAAGACTTTGATCTTATGTATTATTCAACATTGTAAGAGGCCACACAGAGAAATTAATTTCTACCAAAAAGTTGCCATATTTTATCTGATGATGTAGAAAGCATGTTAGCAAAGTCCTTGAAATTAGTAACCTGCTACTTAGTAGGTGATGGTTTACTATTGAAAACAGGAAATAAGCCAGGAGATATCCTTTTCTAAACCTCCAGAAATTATTAATGCAAAAGACTGTCAATTTTGGAAAGTAGCATTAAAAAGAATGGTTTTGGCAAAGTGTTAGATGATTGGTGTAGCTAGAGGAGTATTATTGATTGGCCCCATAGCTGCATGGCAACAGCTGTCAAAGAGCCTTTGAATCAGATTGCAAGAGTAAGGGCTTAGTATGGACTGAATTTTCTCATCCCTTTGCTCCCCAGAACTGAACCTGATGTCAGTTTTGTGGTGGAATAATCTTGAGATATCTCACTGGACAAATATTTTTCAGTCTCTGATCCAAAATGTGATAAAACCACGTTATCCATTTGTTTCTACATCACTAATGCTCCAGAACATTCATCGAATACATATGGTCCAACTACACAATTACTGTTTGGAATGGTAATTATGATACCACAAAAACCTCACTTGAATATCTGGCATATTGGCTTGTCACCCATAGACTGCAGTCCACTTTTCTCATGAATTACAGATCAGCTGATTTGAGCTGACGTAGCATGAAGACAAATAATATGCATCCTTCCACACATAAAACAATCTTTTAAAAACAATCTTGGAAATATTCTGATTCATTCTTTCTGCTTTCCACCTTGATCAGTGCCTCATATTCTGTTCTTCATCTTTAAGTAAAATTTCTTGCTCTGGAGTTTGTCTACTCTGTAGACTCTCAATTTGCAATGAACCTCAGTGGACTTGAATCCATCATCAGTTGCTGGCTCTCAGTTCTTACTGCAATGTGGACTTCTCCTTGTGACAGAAGTCTTTTCATGTTTGAGCATTCCAGCTGGGGCTGTGAAGAGAAAGGAAGGCTGGGGTGTACTACTGCAAAAACATAAAATGAAGCGTTTGTGCTCTGGGAGTGTGCATCCTCTTGAAGTACGTGAGTGTGAATAAAGTGAGAGGGAATGAGATACCTAGGTGAGGTTCTATCATAGCCAGAATGACAAGCACTGCAACATCTAAACCCAGAGGACAAAAAATACCAAACAGAGCCTTACATCAGAAAACTTATTCCTGAAATGAACTAAAATATCCAAGTCAAAACTATAAACAGAGTGCCATGATGATAGAACTTGAATTGCACTACAAAAACCAAGAACATCTCAAAATTAGCAATATTTGGTAACATGATCATAATTTCTCTTAAGTAGTTTAATTCAGATTTTTAATAAATTTAGATGAAATTTTTAGAATATTATTTCTGTAAGTTTATAGACTACAGATTTGCACATTCAGATCTGTATATCAAAGGTTAATTTTCCTTTAGATCACTGTTGTAAGACTCAGTTTTAATAACTACTGAACATAAAAACCTTAATAAAATATTCTGTGATTAAAATAATATTCCAGACTTAAAATTTTCCATGTTTACTATTCTGGGGGAGGTTGCATAAGAAAAGAGAGTTGGAGTTTATTTCTTGCTTTGTTTTATTGTTTTTTACAGTACCTTCACTATGCTTTAAGGTTTTCTTCAGCAGTGAATATTAAAAAAAAAAAAAAAAAAAAAAAAAAAACAACAACAAAAAACCACAAAAAAAACCCCAAACCCACAAACTTTGAAAACCCCAGTCCTAATTCCCTAAAACTCCTGTAAACATATTTAAAGAAATGTAAGGTCTGTTAATATGTTTCCTCAATAGAAAACCACACCATTTTCCCTAGTTTTAAGATCATGGACACGAAAAACAAAGAGAGGTGTCTTAAAGAAAGCCAAACTGTTTCCCATCTGGGATCAAGCCAGGCTGAAATTGATACATTCTTATATGGTGATTATCTTTGGAATGAGAAAGATAATAATTCCCCTTTTCCTCCTGCTTGTATTACATTTATTTGTCAAGATAAGCCACTCTGTTGCAGTTGAGAACACAACAGAATGCAAAAGAAATTGTATATAAACTAAAAGTGCATATTTAAATTTGAATTTCTAGAAAATTACTCATGAAATAATTTTCATAAATTCCATAAATTCCCTTTATCTACTAAAGATATTGTCTAGCATAAGACAATAAGTTTAGGCTAGTTTAGTTTGAGACATTGGTGAAGAAAAACAACTCTTTAAAATGTCTTCAACAACGTATAAATTGTGATGTTATGCAGCACCTTATTTTTACCATACTTAAAAATCTGTGCTATATTGTCCTATAAAATATATGGTCTGAGATTGAAAGGAATATTTTTCTTGAAGTTAACTGATTATTGAATATGTCTCTAAATTACAATAAATATTAAAAAATATATATAAATATTTCATGTGTGTGTGAGAATAGCTTATTCCCTTTTTTGTTTAAATATGTCCAACTACTGAATGCCACAACTTAAATTTTACAAGTCACATATCTCATTTAGAAGCATCAAGTAAATACCTGCAATAATAAACACTTACTAGGATCCTGGGAAAAAAAAAAAAAAAAAAAAAAAAAAAAAAATCTGTTTAGTAGGCCGAAAGCTTAGAAGTGGACTAAGAAGTCCTGTGAATAAATTAGTCCATTTAAACTGTAAGTAGGGCTTGTAGAGAATTTTTAATCAAAAATATTATGTAAATATGTATCTATGATTTGATTTTTGCTTACTTTGCAGTGTTGTAACAGTTACTTCCTCTGCCAAATAACATCAACACCGAGATTTTGACATCTTTTTTGAAGTCTTCCACAAACAATAGCAGAAGGAAGTACAGATTCCTGGCATCTCCAGGTGCTGTAGGGAGAGTTCAGTTTGAAGAGTTGTTTGTGGTTTAGTGTATCAAGGGAGAATGAAAAATAGGGAGTCTCTGTGTGTTCCATTTATATTGCATTTTAAAATAAATAGAAAGTACATGTGTTAAGGAGGAGGCTTAATGAAATTCATCAAAGCAGAACAATAATTTTGTGTGAGTGTATGCATGAATATGTATATAAACACATACATATTTAAAGATGCATATATATAAACACACTTGAAGTCACACACACACAGACGCCTAGAGTAAGTAAACTTGCTCCTCTGTTGTCTGAGCTAGCTTGAGAAGCATCAATTAATTTAAAAGAAATTAATATAAACCCAGTTAAAAGTAAAAATGCCACTGATCTGGTAGATCGTGTCATGTAATTGTACATATAAGAAAACAATGAGAACTTTATGTGACCTTTAATGAAGTCCATATCAAGACTATACATGTCATCTCTATGTATTATGCATCTGTTATTGGAATAGTGTGTTCCTCTTCAAAGAAAATTCATAGTGCTAGTAAAAGAATTGTGAACCGTCAGAGAAATACTGATAGCAGTCCTACAGTGACAGAAGACCTAATTGTCAAATGCAATATAGGATAAATATTTTCATAATTTTTTCATTTCTTTTCCGTTTATTATTTTTTAAAAATTTATCTTATATGAGAGACAAATACTTGAACAAATAATATGCTAGTCATTTCTGAGTAATTCCAGTGTCTTTAAATTTCTGGCAAAAACATTTTTTTCTGTATGTTTTTATTAGAAGAACAAGAAAATCTTTTTTAGAGAAGGTTTAATTCATTTGTCTTTTAAATGCTGTCTAAAATTCTAATTTTTCTCTTTCTCTTCTACTCAGGAGACATTATTTCACTCAAACTGTGGACATCAGCCCAAAAGTACTAACTTTCCATGTATCACTATAGTAAATTGTAAGAGATGGGCAACTCCAGAAGGTAATTCAGAACAAGAACCAATCTTTAGATATTCTTGTATTGCCTCTCAAACAGCCTCTTTCCAAATACTATGGAGACAGTTCTATGAAGCAGCTTCTATAGGATAAAAATAGCTTTTGTAAATCCATCTTTTATCTCTGCTCCCCTTGCTTCACCTGTGGTTTTGTCTTCTCTCAGTTCATTTTTCCTGTGAGTTCTCTTTTACAGTAGGTCAGGCTGAATTCCATCTGTCCTTTAAAAGCCATCTGAAACTTAAAGTATCTTCCCTGCTACTCAAAGAAATTAAATCAAGGAAAGTCAAAAAAGTAGTTTAAGCAGCCCTCTGCTTTCTGTCTCTACTTACAGAGATGTGGGAGAACTGAAGTTGCTTCCTACTCTGATTTTTTTTTTTTTTTTTTTTTTTTTTTTTTTTTTTTTTTTTTCTTAAAAAAAAAACCCTAAACAAAACCAAAAAACTTTGGAACATAGAAGGTCACTGTCTGGCTTTTACTGATGTGGTGAAAAATATTGGGTTTCTAGCTTACTTAGACGTAATTATTTTCCTAGCAAGTAACTTGGTTTGTACCTCTTTCCATTGGTTCTGGGTCTCTATAAATTATTAAGATTTGCTAATTGTCCTCTGGGGTTCTCCACAAAGCCTTGACCCTTTTCCCTATTTCCCATAGTTTTTTCACTTGCCTGATTTCAAAATGTGTCATAGAAAAATTCTCCATATTTTAGTAGGGGGAAAAGGGGCAACTGAAAACACATGTTTGTTTCTGAGATAGTTTGGATATTTTGCTAACTTTGAGTTTATATTCCACTGGGAGACGATCACTGAGTGCAGGCCAGCCTGTGCAGACTGTCTGGGCTGGTGATCAGACTGCTTACACTTAACTCCTTCTCAAGCAGTCTGGCCATGTCTGTACCACTGGGCTCTGAGTCCTCTGTGGCTCCAGAAATATGCTTGTTTTCCTGTTTCATGGTATCTGAAACAATACAATTGTGTCAACAGGGTAGCAACCATTAAGGGTCGTGTTTCTCTAACTTGAAAAGACCAGTGTGACAACATATGGGAGAGTCTGGGAGTTCAAAGTCTGATATAACTTTGCATGACAGCTGAGAAGGTTGGATGGGGGCAAGTTCCAGCTAAGGCCCATCCATATTTCACAATGGGACCTGCCCCTTGGATAGGCTGTTCACAGAACCAAGAATATATTTCAGAAGGAAAAATGCTGTCTGACTTGAAAGGAGTGAACTCACATTTATGCAGCATAGAGAGTGAAGCTACCAAGACCCAGGAATAAACTAACTAAGGAGCTGTTAATTAGCAGTGTGAAATACCTACTGAGAAAGAGGAAAATTAAACACTTGTGTACAATAAGAAAGATAAAAGGTACAAATAAGACATCTAAAGAGTTTTGAAAACTAGTGGAAATTTTTAATTAAATTACACAAAAATAAATATTATGTAGTTGAGAGTATCCTTCCAATTGTTTTATTTTACTCCATGTAATGTATCTCAAAATAGTCTAAAAACCTTTGAGAATCATTCTTTATTTCTTTTAGAAACATTGGTGAAAGAGAAACATGGGGAGATATGTTTAGCTCTAACTTCAGAGGAATGTTATGGGAATTTCATTCTGAGACTTTAGGAAACTGTATTGTTCAGCCTGTCCTTTTTGATTCTTGCTAATCTTTAATTTTTTAAAGTTCATATGTTACAATTGACACTGATACTTTTATTTCTTGAAAATTCAGGTTGTAAATAGATATTTTATTTCTGCATAATAAAAATGTAATGTAGGAGAAATCTTCTATTTTGATCTAGAATAGTGATATGCAGTATCTGTAGTTAATTTATTTAAGTTCAGGAATCTTGCCAGAAACCAATATTTCCTTTTTACCACAAAAGAAAAAATGTTTGTTGTGTAAATTCTGAAGTTCAGTTCAATTATTAAAATACAGGTTTTAAACCAAACCAGACCAAAACAACTCAAACATAGAGTGGCTATTCCAAGTCTAAGTAATTTTCTTAGGACAACGTTCGCCCTCAGAATTGCTAAATATCCTGAGATATAGAATAGTTTGGCTTGAGAAGGTGATCTAGTTCAAACCTGCCTTCCACTAGGTCAGGTTGCTTAAAGCCTCATCCAACCTGGTCTTGAACATGTCCAGGGAGGAGGTAATCACAACCTCTCTGGAAAAACTGTTTCAGTGTCTCACCACCCTCACGAGAAAGAATTTCTTCCTTATATGTAATCTAAATCTACCTTCAGTTTAAAGCCATTACCACTTGTCCTATCACTATATGACCTTGTATAAAGTCCATCTCCAGCTTTCTTGTAGGCCCCCTTTAAGTACTGAAAGGCTGCTATAAGGTGTCTCTGAAGCCATCTCCTCTCCAGGCTGAATAACCCCAACTCTCAATCTTTCCTCATAGGAAAGGTGTTCCAGTTCTACGATAATTTTCAGGACACTCGTCTGGACTCTCTCCTACAGGCTTATATCCTTATGCTGGGGACCCAGAGCTGAATGCAGTACTCGAGGTGGGGTCTCACAAGTGCATTATATATAATTATATGTAAAGCCTGAATGTAAATGTCTACTTTTGTGCCTGATCCCACAACATATTTCCTGTTGAATTTAAAGTCTGTTCTTACCCCTGATTTCTATATATATGTGTGTAGATTCAAGTGTTAGTCAAAAAGTTGTTTGGGGCAAAAAAGAACATATTTTGCCTTTTAACAATCTTAGCAGTCGAATCAAGATAATAGTTCAAGATCAAGAACAATCAAGATTGTTCATCAAGAACAATCATTTGATTGTAATCAAGAACAAATAGTTGTTGCTAATTCAATGACAGCAATGCAAGGGTATGTGGAAAGAGGAGTGGCTGGAGGAGGCAGCCACACTCTTAATAGACTTTAACAAACAATACTAACACAAACTGCCCAGAGTAATGGAAGGATGACTCAATATATTTAAAAATGTCCTAGACGAATTTTTTTCAATTTCTATTCTTTGGCGTTAACTCATCCAATGTCCCTCTGGGTCCAGAGGGCAACAGCTCCCTTAGGCCAGGAGATCACTTGGGGCTTCCTGTGTGGTTTCAAAGAAAGAGAGAAATTCTGTATCACCACAAGGTAACTTTGAAAAAGGGACTGAAAAAGCAGAAGCAACACAGCACTCAAACCGACTATCTTTTTAGGCTGGAAGTCCATTATAATCACTGTGAGATGAGACATACAGAAGAGCTATAATCCAACAAAGAAGTGTAACAGAAAGAAACCATGATTCAGGATAATTGTCTCTCCAGACTAAAATGCACTATCTGTGATACAAAGTGATAGAAATTAATGCCCAATTCATCAAAAATAAAATGTTATTGAAATGTAAGGAACGATTTCAGGTGAGAATCCTGCACCACTGCAGACAGAATACTGTATTTTAGCTAACCACAGTAATTCAGTCAGGCACTGCATCCAAGAGCACAGTGCTTTTAATAACATTTATGATTTTTACATTTTTAAATTTAATTTCTTCAGTATTGGTTTTCTTCAGACTAATTTTTCCCTTATATTCATGTTCCTCTGTGTGTTAAAATCCTCAAGAATCATATGGAAAAGATTGCTTAGGAGCTTTAATCTCATATTTCTACAAAATAAATGTTGCTTGTTTCAAATAAGTTGTAGAGAATACCACTTACAACATGGCCTTTGTCACCTGAAGAAGTTAAAGTTATAATGAGATTTCCTATGCTATTTGCAGGAAGTTTTATGATCTTGATGAGGTATAACGCCTGAATTTTATTGACATCATGTTATTTGGGATTCTGAGATGTCGTTTTAAGACAAATCTTTTGTCATGACCTTCTTAGCTGCCAAAAGCTGGTTTTATTTCTATATATAATTGTTGTGGTTTGAGCCCAGAGGGCAACTGTGTACCAAACAACCATTCACTCACCCCTTCCCCACCCGTGCTGGGAAGGAGAAAATAAAAATAAAAGGCTCAGAAATTGAGATAAGGACATGGTCACAGGCAAAAGACAGGTACATTAGGAGAAGATAAAGGACATCACTTTAATTCAAAACACTAACTACAACAACACTTAACAGAGTAGGACAGTGAAAAGCACTACCATATCTTAAAGACATGTCCCCCCACCCTCCCTTCTTCCTCAGCTCAGCTTCGTTTCTGATATGTCTACCTCCTCCTGCAGCAGGAAAGGGGCACAGATCGGGCGGTGCAGTCAGTCTGACACTTCCTGCGAGGGTGAAAAAGCACTCTTCTGCATTCTTCTGCCCTGTTTCATGTGGTTCCTCTCTCATGGGAGACAGTCCCCTACAAACTTTCTCTATCGTGAGTCCTCCCCACAGGATGCATTCTTCTCAAGGTGCTCCAGCGTGGGTCACCTCCATGTGTTGCAGTTCTCCCAGTGTCAGACTACAACATCAGGGACTTCTTTTTTCCCACAGAGTCCTGGGGTCCTCCACAGGCATATCCCTGTTCTTCTGGTGACCCCTATGTGTGACAGGGGGTGGCCCTGCCGTCTCAACAAGGGATACAGAGGGGCTCTCTGCTCCGGCGCACCTCCCCCTCTTCCTCCTCCTTCATTCCACTGACCTAGGTGTTTGCATAGGTGTCCTTCTCATAACACCTTCTCACAAGTCCTCCAACCCCTCTCTCAGGTTCCCCTTCTTAAATACGTTATTGCAGAGTCACAGTCAATGTTGTTAATTGGCTCAGCCTTGGCCAGAGACAGATCCAACTTGGAGCGGAGCCATCTTTTAAGAAGCTTCTTAGAGGGGGCCACTGTTCTAGTCCCCTACCCCATTTTCAAAACCTCTACCACACAGACCCAGCACAATAGTTTAAAATTCATCAAGTGATACTTGGTAATTAAGAACCAGTTTGAGTCAAATTATCCTCTGGATTGGAAGTCACGACCTAAAGTCTTTTAAATTTTTTTCTTTGCTTGAACTGGCTTTTTCCACAGATTGGGCTGGCTTGATCTACTCTAGAATTCTGGTCAAGACAAGGAAAATTAAGTTTTATGTCAGGGTTATGGCTTTAACAACATATAAACCAGCCTGTTTTGCAAATGCAGGGAGAGTGAAAGCCCTTTACACATTTTAGTCCCCCAGGGGACTACCACATAATGATCTGTTGTGCTGTCTCCCTGCCGACTGAAGAACCAGATCTTGAAGTCATGACAGGTTCTTCTAACTGGCACTCACAGAAAGTGTCCTTTGACATGGGAAGATATTTTGATATTTTTTTATGACTGCATAATCATTCCCAATGTGCTGCCTGTGCAATAAAAGTGTCTTCAAAAGATGTGTCTCATTACACTTTTCTCACAGAAACATCAATCAGCTATGAACAAATCAGCACAGAAAAATAATAAAGCACAGTGAAATAAATCCCCAGGAAAAGCTTCCTGTTTTAATTGGTCATCTTATTATAAAATTCTCTGTGATCTATTTCAAGTCTATGAATTCCCACTGATAGATATGCAGTCCTTACAGCGATTCATTGGTGGATTAGCCTAAAAATGAATAAATAAGATCAATAAAATGTGATTAGTTAATTGTCAATTTTATCTTGAATGTGTATTTTTAAAAATACCTAAGCAAGATACCAAAGCAAAGAGGACCTAATATCTTTTATCTGTATTAGTTAGGCATCCCATTAGTTAATATATTTAATTTGGTATTGATATGGCTATAATTTCTTGGTTCAATCAGCAAATCTTGGTAAAAGTCTTGCATGAAAACTAATCACAACAGCCAAAAAAATGGGCCTTAGGTTTTGAAAAAAAAAAAAAAAATTCTGCTTCAGGAAGATAAACTATTGTAAATTTTGTTTAGAAACATCTCCTTTGTCTAGTTTTCAGAGCAAGGTTAATAACAATAAAACCCCTCAAAGTCTGAGGGCTGTATAATGGGGCAGCTTTTATGCCCGACCCACTGCTGGTTACCTATGCACAGGTAATGGATGATTGTCATGTCACGCAACCATTTCATGTGCATTAATCACTAGTAAGAGAGAATAAATCTGATTTTTTCATAAGGAAAAAAAAAAAAAAAAAGAGAAAGTAAGATTTAAGAATTGGGCTTTTTTTTTTTTTTTCCAAATTATGTAAAGTTCACTTGCTACCTAAAAGTTCTGTTGCAGACTTACTAATTTGTTAGATGGAGAGATGCACTCTTTGAAACAGTGGATATAACATATTCTCTACTTAAAATATTATTCAATGGTAAAGTAACATCACTAGCAGATCTTTTAATCAGACTTTAAAGCATTTTACTGGGCAACGGTATTCAACACCATTCTTACATATTGTGTTTTTTTTAATCTTTTCATACAAACTTCATGTCATTAACTCCGACTCATTCTAATATTATAAGAAATATTATTTTGGGGACATTGTTTTGTATTGTTTTAACTTTCTATTTTATTAAGAAGGCACAGTTACTTACATAAAAATACAAATGCATGAGTGAATGTAATAATTCATCTTTTACTTTTGGAGTTCTGGGACTAAGTCTGTTTGAGAACATTTAAATAAACCGAGATTTTTGGACTAACTCTCATTCCTTCCAAATAACAGTCTTCCACTAAAAAACACTCTACAATTCAGCATAACTGTCATAGTTTATTTGCGTAAGACCTTGAAGACAGAAAGGCTTTTGCAGTTCAAGAACATGATGGAAAGAGTTCATAACAAATTTCTGAAAAAACGAGTTTTAGCCTGCTATCTTTTCTGAGGGCCCAAGCTTATGTAATGTTACATATACATAAATTAATTTTAGGATTAAATCCTTTGTAAAAAAAACCCAAAACCTATCATCGTGTGTGTGTGTGTGTGTGTGTGAGTACTCCTAAATTATTAGATAAAGAGCAGGGATGAAGATACTGAAAGGCTTGATGGACAGTGCTCTAAAAATGTCTTATTACCACAAGTTGCTTTCTCTTGCAGCTGCCCCTTCCACTCCTAATTATTAGCTTAAGGAAAAATCACCTTATCTACCTTTCTCTCTTTGTAGGCTGCTGGCTGTTGTATTCCTGTTCAGTGTCCCACTTTCTATTTATAGGCTTGGCTGTTCTCCTTTCTCTTTCATTGTCTCCCAGTTTAATCCACTCTTGCTCTCTATGGGAGTAGACACCCATGCATGTGC
This sequence comes from Athene cunicularia, assembly GCF_003259725.1. Lineage (NCBI taxonomy): Eukaryota > Metazoa > Chordata > Aves > Strigiformes > Strigidae > Athene > Athene cunicularia. The sequence continues at coordinate 47,758,705 of NW_020799091.1, forward strand.
TCAGAAGGGCACATGTACCTTAGCCTATGGGTAGAGCATAGAGCTACACAGATCTGGGGATCAAATAAACAAGGAAACCTGAACTGGAGTATTGCAGGGGAATAATGAAATTATTGACTTTGTGCAGAAAGAAGGATCTTTCTCCTTCTGGTTTCTATTTTTTGATGCATTGCCTTTACAATATATTAAGTGTTCCCATAGGAAATAATTAAAAAAAAAAAACCAACACATCTAATCTTTGACTTTTTACCAAGTTAAAGCATAAGTTGCACCCTCCTTCTCAGGTAGTGTGAAGGCCTGAGAGTGTGACTAGATGATCTGCTGGTCTGATGATGAAGGCTGTGATCCTGTTTCACTTCCCCTCACTTCCAGCCACGCATTCATGTTCCCCTGGTGATTTTCCTCCCTGAACTGGCTACTTGTGTGATCAGATATGTGAGTGCAATATGTGGAGAACACAATGGCTGAAAGATTTGGAAAGGGACACCAGGACAATCCCTGTGATTGGCAGCTCACCATAAGACTCCTTATCTTGTACTGTCAAACCTGAGCCATATTTTAGGGACAGGTAGCACTGTGCTCTCAGTTGCAGATGTGCCACTTTACATAAGATAACAAAAGTTATTAGCCCACTCTATGATTACTGTGATTCCTTAGCCCTAAATGAGGAAGAATATCCAGCTTGGGTCCTGTTTTCAGGACTATTTAAATTTTTACTGCTTAGATTTCTGTGGACATGTGATACAGTAATGGAGGGATGATTTTATTTTTTCTCCACAAATTTTATACTGATATTCATGTCCCACTGAGTATATTGGACCTTTAATAACATATTTAAGTTGTATTTGGCCCAATATATGGATCAATAATTTAGCCCTGTTTTGTCTGTGTTGTCACTTTTAAAGCTCTACTCTTACTTGTTAGATTTAAAGAAATTGGAGAGAATTATGGGAATAGCAGAGAAACTTTAGTTCTTTAGAATATGTAATAGCAACAAATTAATTTTATAGACACAAAGCTCTACAATTAAATGAAATCTACAGTGTTGCTCTTGATTTTGGTATGAAGCAACTGAAAGATATTAGCTTCTCACTAATTAAAGAGCACTTCCAAAGACTAGGTTAGAAAAGCCTTGGGGGTGTCTCTTCTGCTTCTCTTGGGATTGTTTCTGAGTTTGATAATATTTACATCAGACTTGCACATTTCGCCTACCAGATGTTCATTTTTGATTGAGCCACAAAAGATTATGCACAGGTAGTACCTGCTGGTGTCCTTGCATCCATCGTCTGGTCCATGATTAGGATTAATCAACATAAATAAATGATTCAGAGAGAATTAGTAAATGCAAAGAAGCTACCAGGATTTTTTTTCTGGAGATTTTACATACGTATTATATTGCTAGTGCACTGGGACTTTAAATACCTTTGTTATACAAATGAAGTGTTATTTGCAATATTTTTGACAATGACATGTATTTTTCCACCTCCAAAAAAGGAGATGGAAAGGAGGTCTCTTTTAAGTAAGTGTATTTCAGGAAAAACTTGAAGTAAATTCCTATCAGAAAACTCTATTGCAAAGTCGCTCAGATTCACTGATTTCCTTCCCAAAATCATTATTTCTTTCATTAAAATTTCAGCACAGTACTGTTTGCATCCATTTAGACATATATAACTCTTGGCTAGTTGCTGGGTTTAAAATCCAAACCAAACCAATTTATTGTATGAGAAATGAGAAATGTTATTAAACTTTACTAAATTATTTTTTCTATGTAACTTTTGTTCACTTAAATTCACAATAAATATATTTTCTGATTATTCTCCTAGTTACTACAAAATTCTATATTAGAATAAATACCATACAGTCAATATATCCTTACAGAGGACACATAAAACCAAAATCATTCAAAGGTAGCAACATTTTGTTACAGATTACTATGAACATTTTGAAATGTAGCTCTGAGGGAAGAAAAAAAAAAAAAAACAACAACAAAACCAACACAAAAACCCAAAGCCAAACTCAAGAAACAGTTTCACTAAGATGTAGTTTTTAGAAAATGCTGATTTTTAAAAGGATTTCCAGTAATTAAAAAAAAAAAAAAAAAAAAAAAAAAAAAAAAAAAAAAGGCATTTTAAGCAGGATTAGAAAATGAGTACCATTTGTACAATTGCTTCTCTTTCAATAAATAGTAAAGTCAGTTTTTTTGTTTTGTTTTGTTTTTGTTTTTGGTTTTTTTTTTACATGAGAGGAATTATCTAGCTATAGATATTTATTGCATAGAAATCTAGATCTGAGATAATAACTCAATAACCCTTTATATTATTGGTAGAAACAGAGCTACTATTTGGTCATGATTCACCTGACTTATTTTAGACACCTCCATCATTAAAATTATATGAATCATACCCTACAACACAACTATTCGGCTGCCCCAGAAATCCTTACTTGTCTGTACATGGACTGCTAACTGAATCAGGTTTCTACATCTGAGCAGGAAAAAGTCTACAAGATAATTTGACCTTGATTGTTTTCAAACTCAAGTAATAATAATGGCATACCTAAAACTTAATTTATCGTAATCCTCTAACTGTCTCCAAAAGTAGAGTCGAATGGGCACATACTAATCCACTCTAACTTCTTTTATAATTTGTGCAGATAATGTTCTAGTTTATTCTCAGGAACAAGAGATTTTGGAGCAAAAGTCAAAAGGGGTAGAGGAAAAGTAAAGAAGATGTAGTTAAAGCTTACATGAATCTCTGTAATGCTTGTTACAGACTGCTTTAGCAATGTCATAAGTTCAACCAGTATTTATAAATTATTTCCAGGCACCATGTGCAAGGTACTCTGTCCCACTCCTTGAGCCTTGGTGTAGATCAACTACCTTTCTTTTGAAAAAAACACCTGCAAATAAGTTGGTTTTAATACAAAACATTTCTCCTCACATATCCTACTCTTTCTCATTCTTTTTCATGTTCTAATTATGATTATTACTGAGGTTCACCAGTTAACACCGTCATTCCCTATATATTTTGAACTGATGGGTATTTTTTCCAACTATTAAGAAATGCACTGAAAGGAAAATGAAACTAGGTGATTTTCATTTTCAAGGTATTAGGCAAAAAATCTGGATGTACTGTGAAAGCTGGGCCAAATCCCTCATTTTGTGTGTCTTATGCACATCATTTAGAGTAAAAATGTACAGGCTTCGAAAACTGTAAACAGCAGACTCTGTGGGCAGTCATAGAAGTTAGAGCGAGTCAGAAATAAAAAAAAATCTGACAAGCTTATCTAAGTCATCCAAATTTATTCCACTCAAAGAGACTTACCACTTAAGAGAGAGCATGTGGAACAAATTATTTACCTGGAAAAAGATTCCTACTTTTATGGAAGTTGATGGCAATTAATTATTTCTTTGAGCACCTACTTATTTTTTTTCCTAATTGTATTTTTTTAGGAGGATCTCCAGAGAGTCTCTCCAGTCTCTCTCTAAAGAAGCAAATGAGAAAAAGTCCTTCTCCAAATGTTAGCGTGGCTTATGTAGGGATTTATTTGCTTGTCAGGAAACTTGCAGCCTTTCCTTTTTTTCATTTTTTTTCTCAAAACAAAAACAAAACAACAACAACAACAACAACAAAACCAACCTGAGGAAAGATAGTTAAGCACAAGCAGATAATGCAGTCAGAAAGAAATCTTTCAAAACCAGAAGAGGCTGGAGACATTTCTCTTGGATGACTAGATATTTTTGGCAGTTGTGTGTGCCCCTTTCACCTTCATTTAGACACAGTCCTCCCTGACCATTGAAAATTTTAAAAAGGATGTAAAACATATTTGCCAAAAACTTATGATGATGCAGATAACAGTCCACTTGATCAGCACTGTGGTTTTATTTTCAAAAACCTGAAAGAAAGGAAATAAATTCACCAGAATGGACAGTTACATGTTACTAAAATCTTTCCTGTGATCTGGATATTGCCAGAGAACAGAGATGAGTTTTGCATTCACAAATGAAACATGACACAATCTTGTTTTACATGGGCTTGCTTTTTGTAATGAAAGTTTTACAGTTTGTCTTCATGAAGTAAAATGTTAATTGAAAATATTTGTGACAGTTGTGGGTAGTTAACAAAGTTGCTATTACAGTACTTCAGTAAAATATGCTACTTTAAATGCTAGGTACTAAACTGGTTGGTGTGTACAACAGCATTTGTTGACACTATACTGTCTATGTGTGAGCTCACATTCCATTAAATGTGTCACTTTTCCTGACTGACACCCCATTTACTCAGTGGAAACAGTGGAGTTACTGATGAAAAAATAAAGCCAAACATGAATTTATATTCCTATATTCCATGATGATAAAAAATTTACTTTGCCTGACAGAATCAGAGTATGACAGACATTTAAATTTTGTTAAGCCTTGTGAAAATTATCAACTAAGAAAATTAAATATCTTCTGAGTGAATAACTTATTGATACAATATTTTTCTGGTTTATAGGTATGTCAATGAGTGTTAAAACTGTGGATTATGAGACACACCAGGCTTTACACCACAGACATATGAGGGGTTTTTCTTTGTTTAATTTGTTACATTTTATTGTTTTCTCAGGGTATTTGAACATGTGCTTACAATAGAGCAAGCCAAATAAAAATAAAAAATGGATATTTCAATGCAATAAATTTACATTTATAAAATTATTTTCACAGGCTTTTACAGATTTCTCCTGCATTAAATTAACAACTTTGAAGATTTTCTTTCCTTTAGACATGTAAATCTTTCATCTATCCAGCTAAACATATCATGTTTATTAAATTATTGGTTTATATTTCCTAAGCTCTTCTACACTAAGTATACATTAAGAAAGTATCCATAATTCAATCACACATATTGTGTAGGAGCAAAAAAAGTAAAATAAGAGAGTCTGATCTATTACATGAACCCTGTTATCTCAGGGTTCATGTATCTCAGATGGGAATTCTGTAGGAAAGAAAACTTGTTTCTATCACTCTGTCTTCCTCCATTTCCTTTTTCCCTTTTGGCTCAAAGAACTATGGAAGTTTTTAAATTAAAATAAACAATAAAGAATACAGCTGTGCACTGGAAAAAGTTAAAATTCTACCTGGGGTGCAGTTAAAAACAGTTTAATATCAGTGTTCATTAAATGTGCCTGACTAATCTGACAGTGTTACAGACTGTGCCATAGAAGTGTGTATAGTAGATGTAGACTGGGAGATAATGGTTTTGAATATGTGCCTAACTGTCATGGATCATATACCAGTTCTATGAAACTGTTCATAAGACACATAATCACACAAAAAATTATAAACTGAGTTAGCCAGAAGGTTTGAATCAAAAAAATGATAGTCCAGAAAGACTATTTTTCTTTTTCCTTCCCACTACCCCAGTTTATCTGAAAAAAATAAATAAAAGAAAAAGAAAATACCATAAAGGCTAATTACTCTGAAACCAGAAGGCATTTTGTATTTCATACAACTGTGAGATGAAAACTGAAATTCTGATTTATATTCTTTTTACAGATTTGATAACTCAAAGTGAAGATTCAGAGACACTTGGACTCTGAGATGTGAAGTCAAAGAGTCATATCAAAGCTCCTTTTCAGGTTAATGGAAGACATTTCCAGCTAGTGATTCATTCAGTTTTAAAACAGATAAATTATGTGAACTGCCTCCAGGATATAGCTGCATTGATTATAGACAATTACTAGAAGGTGAGCTTTGCTTAGTTACTTATATTTTAGATGCCAGAGTTAGATGAGGTGAATTCTACTTTTAGTCTTTTTCCTTCCCCCATTCTCCTGTAAAATATGTGGGGTTTAAAAAGCAATTTAAGATTAAGATTTCTTTTTGTTAGATGTAAGTTTTTATTTTTCATCTTTTTATAGCAAGTAACATGAATTTTAAAGTATAACACTGAAAACATCCAAACATTTCTATACTACTAGGAGTTGAGTGTCCTTTTGCAAGTCACTGCACATATTCTGGTTTTATAGTATTTCTTTCTGGTTGACTTGCACCAAAGACAATACAAGCTGAAAATTCCTCACAAAAAGCATAGTAGATGAAAATCAAAACAACCAAAAAAACCTAACTCAACACCTAACTGAAAAAGAATGAGGATATAACATTTTAATATATATATATAAAAAAAAAATTAAAATCGAGTGACAAGTCATGAAACCAGAACATATATCGTACCTATATTATATTAAATAAATTTGACACTTTTAGTAAAGCTCACTTTATAAACTTGGCAATAAAAATCTTTAATAATCTTTAAATCAGCTATCAAATTCAACTGTAGTTCAAAATACATTATGTATTCCAATTGCTTGAAAGAAACATATAGTTTCATGAAATCAGTGTCCATATGAGAAAAAAAAAAAAAAAATGTCATTGTAATACTGGGATATAGGGTTATGATGACTGGAGCATGTGCATAAAAGCATCCGTTTTTGAAACTGAATGCTTTGTTATACTTCATCTCAGCATTAAATAACCCTTTGCAGTGGCTGAGTTGAGCATAACAAAATCTGTGATATCTCAAGAAAGATGGGACTTTTGAGGAGACAAGACTGAACAATGACTGGCGTGTATAAAACCATGTTTCTACAGAATAGGCGGCTTGTTTCCAGCTTCTTCTTCATTATTTCTATTACAGCTATAAATTCAAAGTAATATATGAACTAACAAAGCTCTGCTTTAATTGTTGAGAATCTACTGATGCTCTATGTTTGCATGTAAACTTTTGGTTCATCTAAAAGACCACAACATTAACAGAATATGTTGATGAACCAGAGTGATACTGGCAGTTAATCCTGTGGATTACTTTTAATAGGCTCTATTTATGTATTTTATAATCTGGGAGTTTCACTTGTCTTTCCACATCTTTTCACTTTATAACTTAATTGCTATAGTATCCTATCTGTACTGAGCCTTTTGATCAGCAGTATTTCGTGTTCTGCTATTTAGTTTTCAACTTCATACACGTAAGTAGCTATGTCTTCATCAGTTCTACCTTTTCGTTATTTATAATATAGATTCCATGAATTGTTAGATAGATAGATAGATAGATGATTGATGATTGATAGATAGATAGATAGATAGATAGATAGATAGATAGATAGAGCAAGCTGATTTTCATGCCTAATTTAGGAAGACATATTCTGCCTTTCTAAGATCTTCAGAACAACCTGCTTACTCTCCATTGGTTATATTAAGAATTTAGGTACCCACTGTGCAAGTGCTGGTTCATCTAGGCTATATCTATGCCAGCAAATTGGACACTGCCTGCAAATGATCTTGTGCACTGGATCTCACTCCTCTGCAGAATTAAGCCATTAAAATGATGGCTTAGTGGTATATATAAACATACTCTGTACGTTGCAGAGACCATTAAAAAGTATCATCATCATCATCAAAGCATCAGATTTACCACGTCTGCAGAGAATAGCGATCCACAGATGAAAATGGGTAAGAGTGATTATAATTGTTGCTATTTTTAAAAATTGAATTGGTATACAAATTTAGGTATAGAGAAGCGATATATTGAACAATTTTCCTTTGACTGTATTTCCTAAAGCATGCAAGTCTTAATTTACAGATGAAGCTGATAGTCTAAAATTATGCTAGCTGATACTAGCAGCCAAGTAGTTTTTACTATCACCTCATGTTTAACTATTAAATACCCAGATATGTAAACTTTTATCTCACATCTCTGGACTTTAAAATTATTAAAAATAAGTGTTATTTTATTCTACAGTTAAATTAATGTTGTGGAAAAGAATAATTGGAGAAATTTGTATTAATAGAGTTATAGTTAAACAGTGGCTTCTTCATGATGGAGGCATTTATAAACATAGACTATGAGTTAAAATTTAAAAAGTTAAACTACAGTAAATACACCAGTATGACAAAATCTGTCTCTGAAGCTTAAACATTTTTTCTCTGAATTAGAAAAAAAAAAAAAAAAAAAAGTTTTGTTTCTTTCAAATAACCATAATGACTTCTCTCTACTTATAGTTCTATAAAGATGGAAATTGTTGATATTTTTATATTGCTATAAAAGCTGTTATCACAGATTTTATTATTCAGATTATCACCTCAAATAAGAGTATAAAATATTTAGAGTATTTAGATGTTTGATGGGGAAGTCCATTGGATGTATAGAGGAAGAATTTTCTGCAGGTCTATAGGAAGCAACTGATTAGCAAATGCAAAGGAAATTAATGTTGGAAAGGACAAAAATATTCTATGAAATAAAAATAGGGAGAAAGACTATTTATTCTGACATTCAGGTAAGTGTACGATAAATTCTGGACATTTCTTTTGGAAGAGGTGAGAGGAAGCCCTCCTTACATTTCTTACTAGAAGCTAGTTTATACGGGCGATTTTACATGAGACAGAACATATTTAGCTAAAGAGGACTGGGTATTACGATCTGGCACAGTATACACAGTGTTGTAAATCAAATTTCCCCTGTAGCTTTGAAGTAAATTCTGAAATATGTTTACTTCTCCCACTTCTACTAAAACAAGTCTTGACTAATCAGATTTTTTTTTTCCCCACAACTTTTTCTATATTTGAAAGTACAATAATTCTGTATAATCAACATAATCAAAATGTAATCAAAACAAACAAGGGAAGGCTCGATCTGCAGTAACCTCAGTACTGAAAAAAAACTCTAAATGTACTAGCTTGAAGGCATTCATGAGCTGAAGAAAGATATTCCAGATCACACACACTTTTTGCATGCATTTATACCACAAAATAAGAATAGGTATTGCAGGATCAGACTCTTGGAAATGAGTCTCATCTTAAACCTTGGGAAATTAAGTTAAATTAAAAGTCTGATATAGAGATGTTTTAAAAGTAAGGTTTGTGACATTATGCTAATATCTCATAATGCTTTTCTGGTTTATTTTCTATACAATAGTTCCTGCAAAATTAGGAACAGTGTTCTGTATTTTTCTTTTTTCTTGCTTTCTTTGTATATCACAACATTATGATGTTTTTATTGCACTGACAGATACAGTAGGAAGTCATTAAGAGAATATTATATTATATTATATTATATTATATTATATTATATTATATTATATTATATTATATTATATTACATTATATTACATTACATTACATTATTATATTATATTATATTTATAGCTGGTGATTGAATCTATACACTTGTGAAAATGTGTTACTCTATCAAGAAGAAATATCTGAAGGTCTTTAAAATGCTTCGTACTACTGGAAAATAAAATTGGTCATTTATATATATATTTGGAAAGTAATATACGATGTCTGAGTAGTTTTCTAGTCAAGAGCTTGAATTTGAACAAGTGTCAGTCTGTAACTGCATGGATGCCAGAGACCTCCAATAATAAAATAACTGTCACTCCATCACACTGGTTCGATTGCTGCTGTGTACAGTGAGAGTCCACAGGCATGCCTGACACATTGGCCTGCCTCAAAGTCTCATCCCAGCTGCTGATACATAGAGTAGGATCCAGTGCCTGAGTTATTCAAGACTGTTTGAATGTCATCGCTCTGTGCTTGATGAAAACTTTCCGCCTTCGTGCTTTTGAAAGCTAATACAGGAAGTAGTCCATAGTACAGACAGTATGGAAAAGCTCCTGCTGCCTTTTCAAAGCATTTAACAAATACAGTATGTATGAAATGATGAAATGAAATCAACATATCATCAAGACATGCTTGCAATAGCTGAAGAAACATTCAGGGAAGTTACTGGTTATAGCACTTTCAAAATGGCAACTTTTAAATTAAGCTTTTCCTGCAGGATGTATCTTCATCACAGTATGCTGTCATTCTCACTTTTGTATCTTAATTTCTTGTCACTGACATTCTAGGTTTTCTTGAAGGAGGGTTGTGAAGTGTTTGCTTGGGTTTTTTTTATCTGTACATAAAACTAGACTCTTAAAAAATTTCTCCAAATAGGTCACATGTATCTGAAACAAATATTTTACAGGAATTAACTACTTCAGGAAAAAAATTACAGATGGCTGTAATAGAGTTTAACATTTGTATATCACTGTCTCTAAATATTACTCTGTAAGAAAATAACACATTCAATAAGCAAAATACTATATTACCCTAACCACAGTAATAACTCCAAAAGATACAAGGTTCTATACATGCATGCACATTCACTGGTCTTGAAAATGCTGATCTGCTCCATCAAGCAGGAAAAGTATGGAGCACTAAGCTATAGAATCTAAACATCAATAACAAAGAAAATCATTCCCAGCTCATTTTATTTGCACCAGAAACTGTTAAATTAAAGTCAGAAGTGTGCTGATGCAAACAAATTTTTGTTTTTCTAATTTAGTTCAGAGAATCGAGGACTCAGAAATTGTTCATGTACAAATTTTTCTGAATAATTAAAATTGGTCAGCACAGTTAGAACAATAAAAAAGAAAACATAGTTTCTGGCTTACCCTGGCTCTGAATTAAATTTTCAAGGTTTTGTTGCAAAGCTTGTTGTCTTTATGATGATTTTTTTTTTTTTTCTCTGGTGGTGGTGAACTAGAACTGGCAGCATTCTCTGTCACCTGCTTGGAATTTTCTGTCTCTAGAAGTAGTATCTTTTGCTGACAAAGCTCAAATGATTGAGGATGCATCCTTCCGTGCATGTTGTGTAAAAGTTCAGGAATTCTTCCAATACATTCTTTTTATTCCCATGGAAGAATAACTGACTGCTTTGCAGTGGTGCAAAATAGCTTAATACAGCAATAAGAAGTATCCTGCAAAGAGTGAATTCTTTTAGTATATTGACCTTGTGTGAACCTGTCATTTGGATACAAGGAAGCAATAATTTTTACTCTCAGTGAAATAATATCTTGCTCTTGGTGCTTTTCAAGTCCTAAGATACTTCTGAAATTGGGATAAAAGGAACATTTGCTTTGGGATTCTCTTATAAATACATTAGTTCTCCAAGTGGTGAACATTTCAAAGTGAGTTTGAAAAAAAACTGCTTTGATTCTATCCTGGAAGAAAGAAGCTTTGTTTCTCGTTAAAATCTGTGCCTCTTCTCAGAACATTCCTCTTCCTTCCTGCAATCAAAACCTTAATGTATTTAGAATCTTGTTATCTATTAGGGAGTAGTCCCTCCATCTTATTACAAAATACATTTTGAATGCTACTGTTTTAAACACTTGACTAAACTATTATTTTTTTTCAATTTCTCAGTAAGGTATGAAGGAAGATTTGAGGTAAATAATGAATGACAAAGATAAAACTATAGATAACTGAGGAACATTGTATTTGCTATCTAACACATCAACTGTATATTAGAGATGTTTCATTGCCAGGCAGTTTGATAAATCACTTGTAAGGCTGATTTCATACAAAAATAATGGATAATGTATGCTTAACACAAAGGTAAAGGAGTTCCTTGAAGAACCTCTAAGAATTAAATATTGAAATGTTTTAACTAAGCATAGACTTGGAAAATTGGTGTGTGAAATTATATGATATGATGCAATAGGATAGGATAAAAACAGGCATGCTCACTTGAGCTTTTCTGGGACTGGGTTAGTACACTTTGTTATCCCTTTCTACTGTGTGGTGACACAAGCCACAGCTCATATTACCTCTTCTATCCTGAATTTGTATAGGAATACATTGTTTTGATTTTGACAATACAGGAGAAGTAACTTAATCTCTCCTTGTTTTTTCTTCTGAGTCTTAGCTTTTTGGTGAGCTGAACTTAACAAAATACCATGTATTTAATTGAGTTTATCTAAACTCATGTTAAACTATGTTATATTAGCAAAAATAGCTGTTGCTTTGATTAGATTTTCAATATGAACACGACTCCAGCTTGTTCTGTCAGGAGGTCAGTTTTTGCCATTTGTCTAGTGATGGTAAAAATTTACTTACATGTTTGTGAGAGACTGCAATGTAAGATGACTGTCTCAAAGCTTGCTTGTGTCTGTACAAACCTCAAGGACAAGTTTCAGCTTTTGGATTATTTTAAGGAATGTCACCCAAGGAAGCAGGAGTGTATTGAAGGATACACCCCCCACTCCCTTTCACTTGCAGTGTCGAACTCCTTAGACAAGCCTCAAAGGGGATGACATGGACTGAACAAAACCAAATGTTTATCAGTGACTCCATCTTGTATCCGTTTGTGACTCTATTGTGAACACCAGACTCCTTGCCTGCATTGCTAATGAACTGGTAAGAGGTGAGCATTTCTGCCCCAGAAGACAGATGCAGCAAAAACCTGTGGGACCAGAGGAAAAAAACCCTAAAAGTGGGCAGATATGCTAATCAGCAGATATGATGAACTTGAAAAGGCAACAGAAAGCTTTTCTCTGAGTGCATCCACTGTTGAAGAACTGAAGACTGAGGACCAACAGGATGCTGCTGGATCCATCCATGGTGGTGACTATTCTTGCAACTCTATCCTGCATCCTTGCTTGATTTCTGTCTTTTCCTTCCAGTCTGTCCTATCACTACCCCTCTTCACTTTTAAATAATAAAAACCTGGTTTGGGTATATGGCATTTGACCTCATTTGTGTCTTAATCTCACTCTTGGGATCATATCAAAACTTCCTCCGACATTTGATGAGGAGAGTGTTCTAGCTGATTTAATGTTTCTTCTCAACATTTATATTCACAAATATAATTAATATTATATTAACTAATAATTAAACAATCAAATAATATAATCAATTTTAAATAATTTTATAATTTATCTCACTTTATATGTAGTTTTGAATAGAACTTGTCTTAAAACTTGTGTCTTTGAAGAAAATGTAAAACCAGCACTGAATATTAAAACCTATGTTGTTTATATTTTTTTTTTTTAATAGTGCAAAGGAATTAATCTTAACAGGAAAAGATTAGTGTATGGAAATAGTTGATAACAAGCTTCTAGACAGGTACAATCTGAAGTTCAATTTTTTTCCTCTACATTACATTTAATCTGGTCATCTGTATTGAATGTCCTCATCTTATAAGTGATTCAAGGCCGTCCAGGTCAGTCACTGGTTCACATTCTTACGTCTCTGTTAAGGACATTTGAAATGCACCTGGAGTGGTACTGGTGATTACATGTACTTTCAAAGACTCTAGGTTACAAGCATTGAAAAGGCTGTGCACAGCAAATCAAACTGTAATCACTGGCAGTAAATAGGGCATTCACTCTTGCTCTGCTATGCTAATGCTCTGAACCAAAATATTGCCCAATATTAAACTCTAGTAACCATATGTGAGACTGAAATGTCCTATGACTGTCTCAAAGCTTGCTTGTGTCTGTGCAAACCTCCAAGAGAAGCTGCTACAGACCATGAATTGGTCTCGGGGATGCTACCCAGAGAAGCATGAGTGTGTTGAAGGGTGCACCCCCCCCACTTCTTTGTGGTTGCATTGTCCGGACTCTTTAGACAAGCCTCAAAGGGGCAGAGGTGTGCTGAGCTGGCCCCATCCTGTAGCAGTTTGTGTCTCTATTGTGTAGGCCAGACCCCATGCATGCATTGCTGATGGACTGACAAGAGGCAAACCTTCCTGCCCTGAAGCTGGATGCAACAAAACTTGTGGGACCAGAGGAAAAAAAAAAAAAACAAACAAAAATACCCCAACAAAAACAAGCCTAAAGGTGAGCAGATATGCTAATCAATGGATACGATGAACTTCAAACAGCGGCAGAAAATTTTGCTCAGTGTGCATCCACCATTGAAGCCAGATCCGTGTGCACCCACCACCAAAGAACTGAAGACTGAGGACCAATGCGACATCACTGGATCCATGGTGGTGACCATTCTTGCAGACCTATCCCACATCCTTGCTTTATTTCTGTCTTTTCCTTCCATTCTGTCCTATCGTTACCCCTCTTCACTTCTTTACTTATAAAAACCTATTTTGGGGATACGACATTTGACCACGTTTGTGTCTTATTCTCGCTCTTGGGACAGTATCAAAACCTCTCCTGACATTGGATCAGGACACCATATACAAGTTATCACTGAAGTTGTGTCTTTGAAGTACATATCATAGCAATTAACAAATTATCTGAGCTTTTTTGAAAGGCATTACTAACTAGTTTTCAATTTGCTGTTTAGATTGATTTCCTCTTCATGTCTGTCAATCAAGACTGAGAAAAGGCATATTCCAAATAGAAATATATATTCATTCTAATGAAGGAAGTTAATATATTTTTGCATAATATTTTTAAAGAACATGTTTCCCTGGAAAATATATTAACAACTCTAGTATTCCCTTCAAAACACAACATTTTGCAGTAATATCTCTTTGACATTTTTTAATTTTTTCAATCTGTCTAGGGATTTTTTACAAGTCTATGTAATGGTAGGACAAGGGGTAGATTTAGGATAGATATGAGGAAGAAATTCTTCACTGTGAGGGTGGTGAGACACTGGCACAGGTTGCCCAGAGAAGCTGTGGCTGCCCCCTCCCTGGAAGTGTTCAAGGCCAGGTTGGACGGGGCTTTGGGCAACCTGGGCTAGTGAAAGGTGTCCCTGCCCATGGCAGGGGGTTGGAACTAGATGATTTTTAAGGTCCCTTCCAACCAAAAACATTCTATGGTCCTATGATTATATGGAATGTTTTAACTTGCATAATGATAATAAATACCATAAAATGGGTGACATCCATCTCTTATGTATCTCAATTGCAATTTTTTTAAAAAAATAATAATCTTGCTTTATCATTAAATTAATTTCTAGATCATTAATGAAAATATGCAACTACATTAAAGTAGTATATAACCTCAAAATACCTTATTAATAATCTTTTGTTATACTGAAAATTGATCATCTATGTTTTTGCTTTAGATATTCTATGTAGCTTTTGACAAAGGAGAAAATTTTGTAACCTTCATCTATTATTATTTATTTTCTGTAAGTTTCTTTTGTGTCACCTTGTCAAAAGCTCTTTGGAAGTTTATAAGGAAGTCTACAAGGAAGTCTACAGGAAGTGCCTGTTTTTCCTTTACCTAGTATTTTGTTGACAGGTTCTAGGAATTCTAACAGCCTGATAAGACCTGATTTCCCTTTGTAGAAACTATAGTGATTAGTTCCCTTTGAAAGCTCAAATATTCTGAAGAGTTATTAAAGTAAAATGGAAAGTTAACAAAGGATTATTTTAATGGGACTAAAGGAACTCTCTTTTTTTTTCATTAATAAATGTAATTAAGGACCTGACATCTATAAATTTGAACACTGCCAAGCCAGTTTAGCGTAATAAAATAGTATGCCACACAAAAGTCAAAGTGCAGTATCAGGATTTTCCAGTTTCTTATAAGATATATTTTGTTACAGGTAGTTTTGTTTGTTTGTTGGTTTCAGGCTTTTTTAAAAATCCTTAATAACTATCTTTAAATCCTTAATTTTTGAGGGCTATTGTAATGTGGATGTAAAACTGTTAATGAACAGCTTTCTAAGAAATATCAAGAGGAACAAAAGGCTCATCATAACGGAAAAAAAACAAAACAAACAAACAAAAACAAACAAAAAACAAACCAAACCAACCAAAACCCGGCATATTCACTTGGCTTTCATAAGAAAGATCTTAAATTGCATCTTAACACATTTTCCAACCCACCTCAGCCACAAATTGGTCCAAGAAGTTACCTGGAAATGAGAAAGAGAGTAGAAGATCATCTTATTAATTTATTACAGATAAATGAAGCATGAAGAATGCATATGGGGAAAAAAAAAAAAAAAAAAGACACAGTAATGAACACTCAAAGTTCTCGGAAGGGCAATAAAAAAATCCTACAATTTCATAAACTATCAAGGTATTTCATTTGATTCATCAAAGCAAATAAGAATTTGTTTAGACTCTCCTGTATAAATCTATTCACTTTACTTGCTCTAGTACTCTATGAGTTGTAGTTTAGCTACTGAATTTAATGAGTCTAAGGTCAAAGAATTGACTATGCTTCCCATTATGCATGACAGTTAGTCTTTTTTCAGAATAAGCTCTAAAAATTCAAGCACAATGTGACACAGAGTGCTTTATATGTGATGCCTGGTTGAGGAATCCTTCCTATGACAGATAATGGAGGCTTGTGTATCCTGAGTGATAATTTCTTTCTTGCACAGTATCAAACCAGAGAAACTCATATTAATGTTTAGTTAATATAAGCCAAAATATTTTCATTCAACTTAACTATCAGAAATATTTTGCTTAGAGAAGATACAAGCTAAAATATAGTAATTGTTATATTAGCCATTAAAAAAAAAAACAAACAAAAAAAACAAAAAACAAAAAAAAAAACACAAAGAAGCAAAAGACTAAAGTGAAAATTCCCAACTATAAGCATTCTAGAGGAAAAATTTGCATGAGAAAACGATTTTTTTTGTGCCAAAAGCTTGTTGATTTTCTTTAATTATGTGACCAATTTACACATTCTCCATAAAACTTCTTTAAAGCATCACTTTCTTGTTGGTATGACTTCTTTCTTCCTTTGCTTATAAATACATCCTGGTGTATTAAGCTCATCTTGCATCACTAGAGGTGTGAAAGTGGGTGGAACACACAATTACCCTCTACAGTGAATTTATCAAAGACATTAATGTTATTTTGTATGTAACAAACAGAAAATAATTTAGAAATATTTAAAACTGAATTTTAGATTAAAGATTATGAAGATATCATCTTTGAAGGTATTGTTGGTGGAACTATTAATGTGATGATCAGTATTCTTAAAAATAAAATAAATTATAAGTTGGAAAGCTTTCAAATAACATATCAAATAAATCTTAGGGTTTAAAAACTATCTGTGGTTTGAACTCAGCCAGTAGCAAATTGCCACATGGCCAGTTGCTTAGTCTCCCCCCACGCCGGTGAAATAGGGGAGGGACAAAAGAAGAAAATTTGTAAATTAAATAAACCAAAAATTACTAGCAAAACCACCAGTAGTAATAGTAGTCCAAAATGGGCAAAATGCAGTGGTGGCTCACCGAGCAGCAACCAGTACAGAGCTCGTCCCTAGCAGTGATCCGACCTCACCAGAGAAATCCTCTCAGCCCATCCAAAACCCAAAACAACACATGTGAGAGACCACGCTCCTATATGCTGACCTTTGATGTCACATGACATGGAATGCTCCAATGATCAGTCGGGACCAAGTCCTTCAGGTGTGCTCCCTCTAAATCTAAGAAAAGTTAACTCTATCAGGGCTGAAACCAGGACACTCTCCACTCATTATTCCATACCATTGATGTTATGCTCAGCTTCCAAATACATTCCCGGGGCTCACAGATATCATTCATTCATTCTATGAGACATCATTCCAAAATGTCTACTGAGTTTATTTAGTCCATAACTTTGGGCCCCATATAAATTCATTCCTTTTCTGGGTCACTTGATAGAGAGCGCTGACAATCTGACCAATCTGAGTGTAATTTGGAATGTGCAGTCTCCAGAAACCCACAACACCCAAGAAAGCTTGTGTCTCCTTTCTATTAGTCAGTGAGGACCTGGCTGTTATTTTATTAATCACCTCCACTGGAATCTGACGATGTCCATCTTGCCATTTTACTCCTAAAAACTGAATGTCTTGCGCAGGTTCCTGGGGCTTCACCCTGTTCCAGTGCAGCATGGATCAGTCCATGACAAATAGTGGACCTGTTTCCACTCCTGGGGCAGTCAATTCCAGGTGCATTGGACACCCCTCCAGGTAACAGCAAACTGTGGCCTGCATTCTGCTGCCAGAGCGATGGAGAAAAATGCATTGGCAATATCAGTCATGGTGTACCACTTAGCTGCCTTTGACGCTAGTTTGTACTGAAGTTCTAGCATGACTGGCATGTCAGCACTCAGCAGTGACATGACTTCATTCAGGCCACGACATCCCACTGTCAGTCTCCACTCTCCATTAGACTTTCGCACTGGCCATATGGGGCTGTTAAAAGGGGAGCGCGTCTTGCTGGTGACTCCTTGGCTCTCTAGTTGACAAATCAGTTTATGGATAGGGATTACAGCATCTCGATTGGTGCGGCATTGCTGTCCGTGCACAGTTGTAGTGAAAATTGACACCTGTTGTTCTTTGACCCTCAACAATCCCACAACAGAAGGATCCTCTGATAGATCAGGCAACACAGACAGATGTTTAATTCCTTTTGTTTCCAAGGCAGCTACACCAAAAGCCCACCAATATTCTTTTGGGTCTTAAAATACCCTCTTCTGAGATAATCTATGCCAAGAGTTCATGGAGCGTCTGGGCCAGTCACAATGGAGTGTTTTTCCCACTCTTTTCCACTTAGTCCCACTTCAGCCTCCAATACAGTCAACAGTTGAGACCCCCCTGTCACTCCTGAAATACAAATGGGTTCTGCTGCTTTAAAAATTGATGGTATTAGTGTGCATTGCACACCAGTGTCCACTGAAGCCTTACACTGCTGGGGGTCAGATGTGCCAGGCCATCGAATCCACACAGGCCAATAAACTTGGTTGTCCCTGTCCTCTACCTGGCTGGAGGCAGGGCCTCTCTACTGTTGGGCATAATACTTGCTAATGACAAATGGGTTAGTGTGGTGAGCACGGGTTTCGGCCTCATCTTCCTCACTTAGCTCTTGCGAATATAAGTCAGAAGTTCTCACAGGATCATGAGCAAAGCCAAACTTTCTGCTCTGTTTGGGCACTTGATTAGTGGAAACTGGAGCAGCATTTCTCCTAAAAGAAATCCATTTTGCAGTCGTTCTTCCTTCCAACTCACATACCTGCTCTTCTAGGAGGTAGGTAGGTTTTCCATCCCATTTCTTCATGTCTTCTCCATAGTCACACAGGTGATGTCACAGCTTCCCCTGTGGTGTGTACCGGTTCTCTCAAGTAGAGAAACATCTACTCCTAATAGCCAAGATTCTAGTCCATGCAGGGTGGGAGTAGGACATGTTCTCTTTAAATTGCTGGAATTCTTGAGATAATTTCTCCACAGCCTTGATGAAGGAGTAAGAGAATCTTTCTTCATATTGTTGTAGCCAGTGAGCCAGTTCATCCACTGTTGGTCCCTCTTCATCTCTCCAATCCATTACTGCTAATGCACTGGCAAATGATGAGGGAGAGCTCTCTACAAACTTCCTCCACATGGGCCGGGTGCATTGGACATCATCTGGATCTGTGGATAGCTGTGCATTATTTAGGTCATAGTAAACAGTCTCCTACACACTAGCTCCCTCAAGTACTGAATGCCTCCCTCCATAGTGGTCCACTTACCTGGTTGACATGCAAAATCTTCCTTGAAGGGATATCTCTCCCTCATACTTGACAGGAGTCGCCTCCAGAGACTGATATTTTGTGTCTCCTTTCCAATGGCTTTGTCAGTGCCCCCTTCCCTTGACAGGGATCCCAGCTGCCTGGCCCTCTAGTTCCATGCCACTGGCCCCGCTATCCCAGGACCACAGCAGCCAGGTAACGAGTTGTTCACGTGGATGGCAGCTGAAATCTTTTCACATGTCTTGCATCTCGCTCAGGGATAAGGATCAGGTGACTGTCACTTTACCTCCTCCTCCTCTTCTTGTGATTGGACCTGGTTCATCATCACCCTGTACACTGTGAGGGGATTTTCTTGTGTATTTCTTCTTCTGCATGGGAGCAACTGACACTGCCTTGGGCTGGTTCTCTGGTTCAGCTGCAGCACCTGTCCTCAGGCTTGTAGTGGCTGCAGTCTCTGTTGTGAACTTTGGAATGGTTGCACTGTCTATCCTATCGTTATCAGAGCCCTTCTCCTCCTCTTGAGGGTGCTGAACAGTGTTTAATAGCACTTGGTAAGTGTGGGCTAGGCCCCAACATATTGCACTGAGGTGTGCCTCTCTGGAATTACCCTGGTGAAAACGTACTTTTTCCAAAGATTTTACTAGATCTTTAGGATTCTGCACCTGTACAGGAGTGAAGTTCCAATATACTAGAGGTGCCCGCTGTTCTAGGTACTTACCCATGCTATCCCATACCCCTAGCCACTCATAATTCTCCAATCTTTGGGTAGATTTCCAAGTGATACGCTTAAATAGTTGCTTAACCCTGAACAAAACCTAAACCACATGCAGGAACACACTAGCTCCTAGCAGTAAGATGACTATGTTACTATCAGCATTCCAAAAGATATGAAATCCTGAATTCCTCAAACACAATTTTAAATAGCCCCAGGGATGATGACTTCACCCATCATAGGTAAGCATCACATAGTACAGCAAAATCAAAATCTTGTCTCAACTTTCATGGTTTGTGAGCAACAGCATGGGAAATACATATTTCAAATGAGGTAATGCAGTCTTAAGGAGCCAAGCAATCAACATTATTACCCATTCTGATGTTATCTCAAACTCTGTGCCCCACATTGGATGTCAAAAACTGTGGTGGTTTGAACTCAGCCAGTAGAAAATCACCACATGGCCACTTGTTTACTCCCCCTCCACCCCCCCTTCCTTCCCCTGGTGAAATAGGGGAGGGAAAAAGAAGAATTTTGTAACTTAATAATAATAATAAATTACTAGCCAAAACAACAATAATAATAGTAGTCCAAAACAGGTAAAATGCAGTAGTGGCTTACTGAGTGGCAACCAATATAGAGCCTGTACCCAGCAAACATCTGACCACACCAGAGAACTCCACCCAGCTGATCAGAAAACCAAAACCAAAACAACGTGTGAGAGAGCATGCACCTGTCTATATGCTGAGGTTGACGTCACGTGACATGGAATACTCCAATGATCGATCGGCACCCAGCCCTTCAGCTGTGCTCCCTTTCAGCCCAAGGAAAGTTAACTCTATTCTGGCTGAAACCAGGACAGATTTATCTAGTTTGACTATCTTCGTGGTAGTCTTCACAGGCCTCGGAGATGAAATTTAAAAGGAGTTATAAATCCAGTTTAAGAGACAAATGGGGGAAAAGAATAAATAAATATAATGGCCCAAAACTGAAACTTGAAAAATAAATAACCAAAAGAAAATATTTTACTAGTGAAAGTAATTAATCATAAGAGAAACAGAAAGAGAATGTTAATCTTTTTTATAGATAGCCTTCCATTAAAAACAAAATTAGGATTGTACTGACATTCAGGAGGAATGTGTTTGTGTTCAGAATGCTAGTTATCATAGAAAAAAAAAAAAAAAAAAAAAAGACCATGTAAAAGATTTTCCAAATCAGTCTATTTTTCCCCTTCTACTTCCTTATTTAGGCAAAATTATATGTTGATATGTGATGTCAGGGTAGAAAGTCATTGTGGGAAAGAAAAAATTAAAATCTTGGACTTCATAAAGGTTATGTTTCCTTTTAGTTGCCACCTGGAAAGGATAAATTTCTCTGAAAATGAGTGGGTAGTCATAATGTGTTTGAAGGACAAGTGACAATTTCTTCCAGTGCCTGAGGGAGAACATATTTTGATGCTTCTGAGTGAAATCAATTAATTCCTAATTAATATGTATTGTAGGAAATTAGGAGATGCAGTCAGAAGTTGTTAGGTTTATATCCAAGTGGAGAGGAAATGTACTCAGACCTAAAAAATCCTGTTTATTTATTGTTTTTTTCTATGTATGTGGAAACACAAAGTAGTTCATAAAGATTCAACAGATTGTGAACCTTGCTAAGAGATGGCTCTTAAAATAACATTCATATTGCTCTATATGGTATACTGCCAACAGAATTAAATAAATGCTAGCTATAGCATTACAGACTTTTATTAGAAAATCTGTGAAAGCTTAACTGACAACTTAATGTTTGGTGAAGTGTATGACCTTGAGATTCTCCCTGTAACTTTTCACACTTTTGCTCTTATTTTTAAACAGATAATGGAATTTCCCTTTGTACATATTTTAAAGAGCAGTTATGGACAGAGAAATATATCTGTAAAAAATGAAATCTTATTAGTCAATATTACTGCACTCTGTTAAATTTAAAACTCATATGCTTTCTCTGATGGCAAAAATTTTCACTACTATTTTTTTGCTTCCATTGTCATTGTAGAACCAAGCCATAATTGAATGAGAGCAGGGTTTATTTTTTTTGTGTGTGTGTGTTCATGTATCATCAACACAATTATTGCAGTTCCAAATGTGAAATCTTTATTTCCAGTGATAATGCTCAAACCAGAAAAAACATAGCTTAACTTTTATATTCAAGCTGTTTTGCATTTCAAAAGATCTATCATTTCATGTCTGTGTTAGAGGAATATGATCGTGTCACTGTAAAACAAGAAAATTCTATTAAATTATGTATTAATGCACATCAGAAAAGACTCTAGCATTAGACAATTTACATGAGACATGGAAGACAAAGGTTCAGACTTTAATTCTGAACAGTCAGTGCAAAAGCGGACACCTTTATCTTCAAATTCTCATATATAGATCTATATCTTTCAATGTTTTTAATATGTAGAACAGTAACAAAGACTGAAACAAAGTATTAATTCCTTCGAAGATACAAGAAGAAAGCTTTAAATCTCAGAATTTTACAGGGAAGACCTTAATCTAAGTGGAAACATTGCTGAATAATGTCACACGTCATTGCTTTAAACACATTACCTTGTCTTTGTATTTAAATATAGACTGCTTATCTGACCAAATATTGGGCTTTTCATCATATTAATCGACAGAGAAGTCCTGACAGGTGGAAAATTACAGAGATAGAATGAATATAACAAGAAATCATGATCAAAGAAGTAAAAAATTATTAACAATCTTCTGATCAAATCTCTTTGTCATTCTCCTATGCGTTTCACATAATGTCAGAAAGACAACAAATAGCATTCTATATCTATCTCATATAGTAATGAGGGGAATATAGCTCTGCCCTATTAGCTGTAATTTGGTTTATAGATTAAGAAATATGATTCTTGGAGTAACGATGTAACGAACCATATACATTTTTTTTTAAATATAATCTTGTGTTCTCCATCATGTGAAGTCAAATTTATGGCAAAGATTTTTATAATTTGCTTTTCTATTTTAGGATAAATACCCTTTAAACAGAGTGCTCGCTGTTTTCACTACAAAAGGTTAGGCTCACTAAGTCAGGCATCTTCCTACAGTCCTGACTTCTCTGTTAAGAGCTGTCCTCTCTGTCTTCTACCTTTGCATAGAATAGATAGAGGGAAAAAATAAAGGAAAGAAATTCAGGTCACTACCTCATAGATTTCCATTTAGGAAATGGTATTTTTCTTGGAAACTTCATAGTTATGAAAGGCATTCTTGAGAAACATTCTCAATGAGGCTTGACCAGGAAATGAAGTCTTTTTTCTTGGTGTTATCTCTATATGTTTGGGTTTGATTTCATATGTTATGTTTGATATGTTGCTTCTGAATTTATGAAGTAATGAGGACCTAATTTTCAAAAATTATGGGTTTTTTTCAAGCTCCTGAAGAAAACAAATATTCCATGTTTTATGTTGAATCATCTCAGTTTCTCCTTACTGAGAAAATTTGCAAATATTGTTTCTTGTCTGTCACATTTCAGCAAAATTGATTTTAACCATTGCTGTATGATTACTGATGACTAGAAGCACACCCTGCCAAACTGCTTGAATAGTCAGCAACATACAGTATCAGCACTGGAGAAAAAAGTTGTGACTGTCAATGTGCTTCATTTCCAGAAGTTTCCCCAACTGATGTAATCCACTCCATGCTGGAAAGAAAAAATAGCTAACAAACAAAAAACCATGAATGTCCAGGAAATGTTATGTATATATAAATAGTATAAGGGTTTGCCATATGAATACGGGAAGTATCTATGGAGTGGTCAAGAGGTATCCAGTATTGCATTGCCATGTATCCTATTTACTACCTGTGTCAGCATGGTTCATCTGTCCTATTTTTAGACATTAATCCCTCTACAGTGACTCAACTGATTTTTGGATGTACTCATCTTTCTCATTTGACTAGAGGAAGATTAAAACCTCAATCCACTGAGATGAGGAATCTCAGTTATGCATCTAAAGATAACTCATGGGACTCCAGATCTCTGGGTTCAAGCAGTCTGTTGTGCCAAAAGTTCACAGCTTCCAAAAGGCCCCTTTCCTCCATGATTTGTATGGACACATTCCCAGCTTCCTTAACCTCAACTTGAGTAATTATATAAAGTGAAGAAATACAATGAAAACAGACACTAGTTTTCCACCAAATCTCTATATCTTTACAACTAGCGATTTATTTCTTTCGTCTCCAAAATCTCTGAAAAACTGGTATATTTCAGAATGATGGTTATTCTTTCTCACTGCAACATGCTTTCCCAAAAGTCCCTTATAAAACAAAAGAAGTTATTTAGGTAGTATTTTCCTTCCTTCCTTCCTTCCTTCCTTCCTTCCTTCCTTCCTTCCTTCCTTCCCTCCCATTTGCCCTGGGTTCCCAAACTGCATTTCTTCAATAAAAGTTACAAAAAAGATCTGGTCATAGTAAAAGACTAAATCTAACAGTTTCAGAAAACTAGGTTACAACTCCAAGAAACCTATTTTGAGACCTGTATTTTACAAAATAACCTGTTAAAATTAGCTAATTAATAAAGCAAGGAATGAACAGAAGTTGCACATGAAAATTCTTACTAAAAATATATCCTTTCTTAATAGTGCATTCAGCTGTTGCCTTATGGTGACAGAGTAAGACAATCTATAACAGCAGCTATCCCCAGATCAAACCATTTTAAAATTAATTACTTAAAATCTAATTGAAATCTTTTACTTGTAACATGTTTATGAAACATTCCTGATATCTAATAATTTTCTTGACCCACAGAAAAAGCTTTCTACTGTCTTTCATAGTTTCTTACCTGAGGAAAAGCAAAGCTAGTAACTGCAAATGCATGAAGGCATTAATGCTGTTATACTCTTCCAGTGAGAAGTCTTTTTTTCTAGGAAAAAAAAAAAAAAAAAAAGGAAATCCTGTTATGTCATCTATTGATACCTTCTGAGGTAAAGCAGAAATTGCTGCTAATCTGAAACTCTATCTAGTTTACAGTTTCCATTAAATGACAGTTATTTTTCTGTTGTCATCTGCTTTACATCTAGATAATCTCGAACATAAGAAATGTACACATACTTATACATGCTTATATATTCTTTATTCCAGGTGTACAAAAGCACAAATTTTATAACTGTTGGCCATAGTAATCTTCAAATGGATTAATTTTTCAAACCAAGTTGTCATCACTGAAAGATGATAAACTAATCAGAAAATACCACATATGACAGGAAAGACCAAATGACAACAAGAAAATATTTTCATTGGTATCAGTTGCTTTTTCCAGTGTCTACTCTTCCATTTCTTTCTGGGTAGTATTACATCATGTACCAGAACTAGTAGCCAGGCTCTGCACGGATCCTGACTCATTACAGGCATGCAGGAGTATAGCAGCTCATCCTCCATCTACAGCTGATTGACACAAAGGCTGTCTCTAATGTTAATGTCCTCCCATGAGCAGAGCTGCTCAGCTCTGTTCAGTCACACTGATTGGTCTAACAGTGATTTACAAGCCAGATTATTTTCTCTAAGGCAGCATGGCAGGTAGCAAATGAAACACTGGATAGTGAAGATCAGAGAGCACCTGGTGTGTCTAGCTGTACAGAAAAGTGGTCTCACGGAATACAAGATAATGCTCTATTTTAAAATAATATACATTGTCTCATAATTTAATTTTCTTCATATGCCCTGCACCGTCTAATGAAGTATTGCATGCTGACCTCAGCCAGCAGCTAAGCCCCCATCCCATTACTTGCTCACTCTCTCTCAGCAGGATTAGGGAGAGAATTGGAAGGGAAAAAACAAGAAAAACTTGTGGGGTTAGTTTGATGCAGTTTAAGAAGGGAAGCAAAGATTAATATACAAGCAGAGCAAATCAAAGCAAGATATTCATATAGTACTTCCTACTGGCAAGCAAATGTCCAGGCACTTCATGAAAAAACAGACCTCAGCATGTGTAATGGTTGCTTGGGAAAACAGATGCCATATCCATAAATGTCCCAAATTACTCCTCCTTTCCCTGACCTTTTGTTGGTGAGCATGGCATCATATAGTATGGAATATCCTTTTGGTCAGTTGGGGTCAGCTGTCCCAGCTGTGTCCCCTCCCAACTTCTTCTGCACCCCCAGCCTACTCATGGGAGGGTGGCAGAGTGTGAAGACCTGAATACTGAGCCAGCACTGTTCAGCAATTCCTGAAACATTGCTGTGCTATCAACACTTCTAGTTGCAAATCCAAAATACAGCACCATATGGGCTGCCATGAAGAAAATTAACTCCATACCAGCCAGATCCAGTAGATCATGTATATAATCTAAACATTAAAAATGCAGCGAAACTGCAATCATAAGAACCGGATGTTCAACAGACTCTGTATCACAAAATGCTATATTTGGGAATTTCACATTTTGCATTTCATTTTCTGTATAGCACCCTCTATGTAGCTGTCCACAGTGTTTTGATGGGCTCCAGACATCTTAGCTTAAAACTAGTTCCTTACCAGTCATGGTCCCAAGCTCCACATTGCTTTAATTACACAGGTATAATAATTAGATTTTATCTTTTCCCAAGCTTAATCAGCCCAAAGTTGCTTTAGAAATTGTGTTTTTAAAGACACAAAACTTTTAACTATAATCTTGCAGTTATTTAAGTCAGCTTAACTTCCAGACTTGCATCTTCATCTCTAGCATGTGATGAAGCAATCCTCTAAAGAAGGTGCGTAAATTCTGTAAAAGTAGTCAGATTCTACTGAAGATTCCCAGAAACTGAGCATCAAATTTGAAGTGACCTGATTTCTTCCTGGAGATACCTGAATATATATATAGTCATAAAATATAAAGTCAGCAGTTATTATGCAGTGGAGTATATGGTATGAATTCAAAGAATGGTTTGTAAGCCTGATTTTGTTTTTTACAAATACAGTAATTGGCCTAATGAAAAATATTGACTCTCCACATTACCTTACTCTGAGAATGCAAATGTGGTATTACGAGCATTTTTTCACTAAAAAAAAAGATTGACACAAGCATAGTAATTCTTCTTCAACAATCCTGTTAATAACTTATGGTTCTCAATATAAGCAGTCATATCAGAATATATTAAAGTTTAGAATTTCAACTGACAAAGTAAAAAAATATTTTTTTAAAAGTCAACTTTGAAGAAATCAGGTTATCGTTGATGGAATGAATTCACTTATATAGAAATAATACTTTCAGTATATTAACTAAATGTTGTTCTCAGAGTGCAAAACTAATAATTTTGTACTTACCATTATGTCATTAACGCAAAAATGCAGGTACGCACTTGTCATTCACATTGTAATTTACATTAAGGTTGGTAAAAATCTAATTAAAGCAATTTAAAATAAAATCAGATTACAGTCATATAATCCATCACTCTTTAATTTAAAGCTGTTTTTTGAGAACGAAAGTTCAATTATGTGGGTTTTTTTTAATGTGAAAAATACTAAGGATCTTTCTGCTAAAAAGCAGTGTGTTTTTATTTTGTTATGAGACACAAACTTCTGAAAAATACTGTTTCTTTGCATATAATTCTATAGTTCTTCAGTAAAAAGTAATAATATTGACTCAGTAAGAGTACTTATGTATAATTTTATACTATTTAAAAAATATAATATTATGGCTTTCTAATTGATTTAGTTACTCAGCATGGTCAAATGCCTTATGGTAGACGAAAACATTGGTAGAAGCAGTAATTAAGGTATGAATCAGTGGAAGAAAGAGAAACATGTGAAGGCTGCAAGATCAAGGTGAACATTAAAAATTCAGTGAACATGAGGGACAAAAAGTTTAAATATTTCTGAATTTACCTAAAAAGAGAATCAGTAATTAAAAAGGCAAATGGGCCTTGAATGGAGTAGAAAATTGAAATGAGCAAGGAAGTTACTGTGGAGCGTTGAATAACAAAGTTGTAAAACTTTACTGGACAACAGAGGAAACCTGTACTTTTATGACATCCTAGAACTTGTTATTCACTCAGATAAAATAGGAGTGTGTGCATGAGCCCTGTGGTCTGAGGATAGTTGCAGTAATGAGCTCATATAGTTTTCCTATGGTTGAACAGATTAAAGAACAGTTTATTAGAGTTTTTGTGCTCAGATTTCCTTCCTAGAAATCCTCCAGATCACACTTTGGAAAACTGCTCAAACTGTGCAGGAATTTTGACTTTGGGAAAGTGTAGTCAGAAATGAATACCACAGACAGGTGAAAGAATATTCTTTTATAGCATCATTGTAGTAGCAACTTTAAATTCTCTTGACTATCTCTTTACATAAATTTCAGAAGACTTTTAGTGAAATAGGCTGTAGATATTTAGGACATGATAAAACAGCATTTTCCCTAAAGCCTAAAAAAAAAAAAAAAAAAAAAAAAAAAAAAAAAAAAAAAAA
>NW_020799091.1:47787109-47816735 GCF_003259725.1 Athene cunicularia
AAAAAAAAAAAAAAAAAAAAAAAAAAAAAAAAAAAAGCCTCAAACTACTCTAAATAAGATTACTTCTAATCTCCGAATATACAAAAATATCAGGTAGGTGTTTTGCCGATGACACTGTGTAAAGCCAAAGCAAATTAATCCTGATCTTTATTTGGATACATTTATATGTACCTTTGAGACATCTGTTTCTGTGATGATGACATAGAAAAGTTGAATAAGGCATGAGAAGCACTTTCACCTAAAACATCACACCATTTTTATGCATCAGTTCCACTTACAATCTTTTGTATACAGGAAATTTCAGTGATACCTAATATTTATGAGATGTGGGGTTTTTTTTTGCTGTGTTTAGTAGAATATTAACATTTGAAAGTGAGTAAATTTTAAAATGTTTTTCAAGCAGTATGTAGAGTTCTGAGATCTTTGATACACAAATTTGTGCCTTTGGGGCCAACAGCAGTTCATATGGGAGTATGGTTGTAAACTGACAGTCCAAAAACTTGATCTTGAACTAACCCTACACACATCTTCAACTAACCCTACACAAAAGTTTCAATCACTACCAAAACCGTGAAAGAGATTAGCTAGGAAGTCATAAAGCTACATGACATGGATGAGAAATACATTCCAGATTTGGCATCTGGTTTCATTGTTGAAGAAGATAAAGAAAGATCCCTTTTCAGAAGCAAAAAGCATAAATCACTGTAGAGTTGAAGTCACACAATAATGAAGTCACACATCAGTTTATTTAGTAGTCACACATCAGTAACTACATTAGTAGTTTAGACTTTATAAATTCAGTTCTGCACTTTTAGGAAAGCTCCTGTCTTCATTTGTTTAGAACAGAATATGTATTGGCACCCAGCATAGCAGAAACCTGCACAGAAAAAAAAAAAAAAAAAAAAAAAAAAAAAGTGAAAGGGAAGATTTCAGTGTCGTATCCTTCATTCTCATTGCTATTATTATTGCTATTATTATTACTGTTATTAAAATCCCTTGTGATAGATTTTTAATTATGCAAAAATGATCATGAACCACAAAAAAATCCCACAATCCCCCACAAAAACCCCTATAGTATTATGTAAATATTATATACATCATGTGTGTATATAAAATTCATATTATGTGTACAGTTGTAGTTCATATACACATATATGTATATGGGTTTCGTAGACATATATACACATTTCCTAGAAACATCTGATTCACTTATGTCTTAAAGAATGAAAAAGAAAATAATTGGTACTATTTTTAAAAGCAAAGTATATAAATTCTACATTAATTGCCAGAATGAGTTTTGCAAGTCAAACTTGGTAGAGGAAGTATTATTTATTCTAGTAAAATATTGATGTTAATTTTTTTTTTTTATTTCTTCAGAAATCTTTCATTTATCTATGTGACCTCAAACAAGCATAAAATGAGGAAACATAAAGGTAAGAAAACATAGGCAATATAAATTGTTTGGCATATTTTAAAATACTTATTTTCCTAAAACAATTACTTTCATATTTATAATATATGGGAAGTATGGATGTTTCAGTCAGAATTATTATGAAATTACATAACACAGATACGTGTGTGTGTGTGTGTGTGTGTGTGTTCATCTACCATGCAAAGATTTAAAATTTTTCAGAATTACTCTCCATTCCTTATGTTTTTCTTCATGAATCCTTTCTTGTTTTCCATGTTTAAGTTCTGCTATTTAAAATAATTTATTGTATTCAAGCTGTTTGCATTTCCCTTAGCATGTTTACCATGAGGTATGTGAAATACCTACGTTCTCCGAGTTTTTGACTAGAAATTGTGAGGGAGATTTTAGGCTGGGTCACTGTTAATACAGTCTAAGAATTGTATTGTAGCAAGCACTATTACACACTTAGGAGATAAACATGCTCAGATAAATCTTATGTTATAGTTATTCCTACTTTAGAAAGCTTGTTTTTGTGGCACAATGAACAATCTTATTTTGAATTCTGATTTCATTGCTGATGCATACCTGTGAGAATTGTTCTGAAGACCTTGAGGATTAAGAAGATGGCTAAGACGTTCTTGCATCTTGTTATTTTACTCACCTTAGTTTGTAGTACTATCACTTGAGACACTTCAATGATTAGTGATTTTCAAAATTTTTCAAAATTTAAAAGGCAAAAAAATCAAACCTCTACAATATATATCAAATAAGATACCCCAAAATATAGTCACTGCCTGACATTATTCCTTACTTGTGGCTTTATCTTGGCCTTTTTTTCCATTCAGGCAAAGTAGATTAAAAATTATAAGAGAGAAAATCTGATAACAGCAAAAAAGTACTTGTGGGAAGATCCCAGCAGTCTTCCCTTCCTGTCACAACAGCTACCTCTAGCCAAAATGATCAGCACCTTGAAGGTGACATTCTAAATGTGTTAATCTTGGCAATTGCCTCAATAAATAATGTATGATGACTAAAATATACAAAAGTATGAATTTAGAAATACTATAATAACTTTTCTAAACATCAGTAAAGTCATAGAAAATTTAGCATAGCAAAATATCTCTATTTGAATCACATTCTAAATTGTTTTCAGTGACTACAGCAATACTTGTCAATCACAATACCTTAAACTGAGCATTTCATATGAATATAATAACATCTAAAATTCAACAGTAATAATAACAGCAATAAGGTTTTGATTGATGTTTTATTATTCCAACCTTTTCTTACAAGCAGTAATAAAGATTGAAGAAAAGCCACTGAAGAATGGATAATATGAAAGAACATAGTTTTAATTCTAATTTTTTTTGAAGTTGTTAATCAGCACAAAATATGTGTCAATTAGAGGTGAATTAAATCTTTAGCTATACATAGAGCTGAAATGCTTTTAGATATGTTTTATTTTTTTGGCAAATATGAAAGACAATATCCTTATTTTGTCCATTTTTTCATAACGATGCAGATTTACTAATTTACACTTGGTAAATATTTTATAAATATGAATAAATATTATATTTTTAAACAATTCCCCAAATGGCAAGCAGTTACAAGGAAGAGGGGAGGGAGCAGTTATACAGTTTTGTATTCACAGTTATATTTATAAAAATGTTTTAATAATATTCTATTTTAAAGATGGATAGTGATTAAAACTATCATAAATAAATTTTCTTCCTGAATATAGCCAACCAAGAGTTAGGCACCTAATCTAACCTAGGTGACTGTAAAGTCTGTGACTAATTCATACATTCTAGATGCTTATTAGTTCTGTATGTTACATATCAATTTTAGGATGTGATGAATTTCCTCTAGAAAGTTAAATGAAATTAATTACATCAAAACTGTTTTGAGAGACATAATTGTTGATACAACATATAATTTGAAATAAGAGCTGCTAAAGGAAACAGACATTGATGTCATATAACTTGAATTCTGCCTTTCACCATTCATCTTGACTAAATTTTGTTTAGACATGCTGTGTGGGATTCATCTGGTCACATGTAGACATCTGCAATGGCTAAATTCAATCTAACTTCCTTTGAAACATCTGCTACTTTCTATTCTACCATGAAAGCCTGGCTTAGACTGAGGTATCTAATTTTCAGACATAGAAATTTTCATGAACTAAATCTTATAAAATATCATATGTTGAAGAACATAAGAAATATATATTTTAAAAATCTTTGGAGTGAATTTCCCTGGACTGCCCTGAATTTTAACATTTAATCAGACTTTACAAATAGCTGTGACAGTAAATCTTTTACATCTCACATGTCAACAGATTGACATAATTCTTAAAATCTTGTATGATGCGGTTTTAATACATACAAAATTTTCTTTCCATTCTAAAGTTTTAATTTTATTGTGGATAATAATGGAATGATGGATTTGATCTAAAGTAAAAGTGCTGTGATTTGTTTCCTCCTTAATAACAAAAGAGACACTTAAGACCCAGAATTTGTGTTTCAACTATTACTTAACTACCTGTACATCAACAAGAATGATAAATCAAAATAAACGGAAATTCCTATTTAACTGTCTAAATATGTCTATCTGTTAGGAAGACTCTCACGACTGGGATATTTAAATCAGGAATGTAATTCCTATCATTTGCTGGTAAAACTGAATTGGGGCAAGGTGAGTGAGAGTGCACATTGCAGGAAGGCTTTACTCTTTGGAGTTCAGTACCACTACGTATGTCAGTAAGTCCTCAAAACACATTAGGGAACAGATTGATCTGTTCCTGAAAAGTAATTTATAGTATCTGACCAAAATAAAACATGTAGTGCTTAAATCTGTGATGTGCTTTGAGATTCAAATTGAAAATACAAAACATGTACAATATTTCTAAGTTTCAGAAAACATTTTCTTCCTCTGAAAGCCCTTTATACAATATGGGAGAGCACTGTGATAAATCTCATTTGATAGATGAATTGTTTGGTAAAAGGAAAAAGCCAGCTAATATGAAAGTGAACATTATGAATTTGAAAAATATTAAATTAATTATTGGAGAGGAAAGATGTATAAGCATAAGTGTATGAACAATAGTTGCTAAATATTCAAGACATTTTCAAGTTAATTGATATCTAGAATTGTAAACTCCAGTATAAAAGTAAATAGTGAAAACATACAAGAAAAAATACATACTTTCTATGAAACAAATGGAAAGAAATTATAAAATATTAATGACTCCTCTTTCCCCCAATATAGAGCCCTTCAGCCCATATAGGCAGAAAAACATGAAGGTTTTATAAATAGATAATAAACCAGAGGATAGAAGATGATGCAGATAGTGAAAGGAGTAAGAAAACACAATAAGAATTTGCCAGAACTGTGTTGCATTATTTAATATAATAAGATGATACTTGTATAATTATATAGTTTACAACAATTTAAAATGAGAAAGCTATTCCTGAAAAGTATAAATATTTAGTGAAAATTATGCTAATTATTATTTATTGTTGTGTGGTGGGTTGAACTTTATTGGCTGACAGACCCCAACCCAACTACTCTCTCACTCCCCCTCTCTAAGAGAAAGATGATGGGGAAATAAGGTGAAAAATCTTGTGGGTCAAATTAAAGGCAGGGTGATCACCTACCAATTACCACCACAGGCAAAACAGACTAAACTTGGGGAGAATTAATTTACTGCCAGTTGAAAATATAGTTGGATGGTGAGAAACAAAGCCAACAATAAAACCACCTTCCTTTCTTCCCAGGCTCAACTTCACTCCTTCCTTCCTGACACCTCTGACCCCCTACCCCTACCCACAGCGACACAAGGAGAATGAAGAATGGGTGGCTGCAGTCAGTCTATAACAGCACCTCTCTGCCGCTCCTTCATCCTTACACTTGTGGCTCCGCTGTGGAACTAGCTGGAATCAGCTGTATCTCTTCTGGTAGCCCCTGCTGCCTTCTTACAGAGGCTACGCCCCAGCATCCACAACCGTGCTACATAAACCCAATATGTAGTTAAAGGTGGCAGTACCATAAAAGGAACAAACAGTTCTGAAAAGGTAGAGGTCAACCTCAAGTTTACTCTCTGGAACTTGAACACACAGGACTGTGTCAAGTAACATCAATTTAGCATGTGTTCAAAAACTGTATTTTCTTATTAACCACTAAATACATCCATATTTAGCTACACAGTTCACAGTTTGGAGATGAGTGTACCATGCAATGTACCACGTTTTTTTCTGAGTGAACCATATTATTGCTACTATTGCATTACTATTACAATTGTTATTACTATCACATATATTCTGAGTGTTAAAAGAAAATGGCACTTGGCAGGTTGAATAATGACTTAGCTTGACAGACGAGGAAGTAAAGGGTGTTAAATCTTACCGCTCCATTTCCTTTACTCATGGTGACTTCTTCACTTAAATATAGGACAGTCTTTCAGTTGCACAGAAAAACACAAACTGGACATATCAGGCTACTTACATATCTTTCAGCATATACAAAAAAACCCAAGCTCTCATATCCATTTTCTCATTTATCTTATACATATTCCGACCTGTAGTTAAATATTGTAATGGCTTTAAGCTGTATCTAATAATTTTTGTTAAAACAGAGATGCAGAATGAAGTTTGTATCTTCATATTCTCTATGAAATATTTATAAACACAATTAAAGAAATTAAATTTGGCAAAAATGTCTTGAAGATATATATTTTTTTTTTAATTATCTTCATAATCTCATATACCTCAGTGCTTGAGAGAGATCGGAAGAGTAAGAATACTGCTCTTCGTAAAGCTTCAAACATAATGCATTGATCCTTGTCACCTTTCCTACTGCTGAATATTACCTTACTCATATAAGATCCTCATAGGAAGTGATGCAGCTGTGTTCAGCTAAGTACAGCCTATGTTAAACCACAAAAAAAAAAAAAAACAACCAAGGTCTCCCACTCCATGAGTAACATTACACTGTTTCTGTCACAGAAATCAGAGAAAGGTCCTTGACTTCTCCACTACGGTATACTGTCTAGTAATGTGTAGATTTTGTTTGAAGTGCAACATTTATAAGCCAAAAAAAACTGTAAAGAAGCAATTAGCTCTGCCATACTGAATATTGGACTGCCAAGCACCAGTCGTAACTTCCCTCCTCTTTATTTATTCACTTAATTTGTGATTTACTTATTTTGGTTGTAAAGATTGTCAGTAGCAGTTAAAGTGGCATGTAGAGAAGAAGGAAATGAGTAATTAGGAGGAAAAAAAAGGAGGTCATAGAATTTCCTGACATTTCCAGAACCTGGTATATTGAAGAACTGGAAAGGAATATTATGAATTTCAGAGTATGTGAGATAATAACATAATAAAACAACATGAAGAAAGATTGAAGCATTGTATCTGCTTATTCTACAAACGAGAAGAGTTATGACAACAGTCTTCAAATAGGTGAAAAGTTGTCATGAAGGTGAGGGGGATAAACTTTTTTCCAAGTCTCTTGCAAATAACATGTAGAAATAATGGACTTAAAGTACAGTAAGGGTGATTCAGAAAAGGAAAACAAAAACAAAAACAAGAACAAACAAACAAACAAACAAAGACAACAAAGCCAAAACAGGAAAAAATCTAGCAAACATTCTAAGTCTAACTGATAGCACTGATAGCAACTTCCTAACTGATACCTGACATGGGCATTAACTGCCTACAAATTCTGTAGAATAAAACATACTAGAAAGATAAGTAAAATAAAAGTTAAATATTATTCTTGTTTCAACAAAACTTTGAAAGCCTGTTGGCAGATGAGTTCTCTGCACTTGATAGACATCTATAGGGCGCCTAACATTCCCTATAAAAATGCTCTTTGACAAACATCAAACACCATCACTAAAAAGACAGCAGAGCAGAGTATCAGCCACGTTTTAGTTTGATAGTTCCATGGCTATGGAAGCCTTGCAGCAGCATCTCTACTCTGCCAAGATATATTAACCTGCATAACCAGACAGTGGCAGAACATGGATCTGAAAAAAGCCTTCTAGATTTTGGTGAAATATCTTTGTGTTTGTGTTTGTGTGCATGTGTGTGTGCATTTACTTATCTGTTGCAGCATGATACAATAGCTGGACTGAAAAGAGAACACATCCCGGAACATTATGAGTGAGGTGTTACATAAAGCAGGTGCAGTTTCATTAGCTGCCTTCATATCTCTATTTTACATGTTCCTTACAGATAAACATTACCAGTGCCATGCTACTGAAATAACTGACAGCTACTTACAGATAATAAACATATTTTTGAACCATGGAATGGCTAATGTAGCCTGACTGTTGCCAATATCAGGTTTTCCACGGTGCTTTTTCTTTTTCAGAACAGGGTTAAATTATTAATTTCCAAATATTTAATGCATTTAGTAGTATATTTTCCACCGTGGATTCATACACTCTCCAAGTCCTTGATAAGATAGTTAAAAATGGGGGTTACATTTTTTGTGGTCTTACTGTATAGTCAGTGAGACCAATAGATGCAACCAAAGGTGCAACCAAAAAAAAAGGTTTTTTTTAAATCTTCATTGTGAGCTGCTCAAGACAAGCTTAAGCGTTAAGATATGAAAATGTGGTCTGATTCCTATCAGTTAGTAGTTAACTGCAATAGCCAATGAAATTTAGGAAAAACCTCTTATTTGTGGTAGAAGTAGCAAAGATTTCTTTCCTTCTACCATCTTCTCAAGACATATTACATCTCATGATTCAAAACAGAGAATAAAAGCTGTGTTAGTGGGATCACACATTTAATCTAGTATTGCATTAATGTCTACTGTTCCCATAGCAGGTAACTGCTCCCATAAAAGTTATATATTGTCACTAACATTAATTTACTAAACTAAGGTCAGGTTCAATTGCTGTTGAATTTAAATATTCATAATCATTACCTTCCTAGAAGATCTGATGCAATTTGTTTACTCATGAGTGAGATATAAAGGCTTTTATAACAGAAAATTATTCAAGGACAATTTTTTTTTTCATGTTTTCCAGTAAGTGGTGACTAATTTTACACATCTTTTGAAATTAAATCCTGTAAGTGTTTCAGCTTCACTAACTTCATAAAGCTTTTGTTTGTCTAGTTTTCTTTTTCTTCATTTTCTTGTTGTCATGACCACTTGAAATTGTCATGTGGGGAAAAATACAGGGTTTTTTTTCCTATATTTTAATCATCTTGCATGCCTTTAAAATTGTTTTTACCCCTTTTTTGTTTGTTTGTTTGTTTTTGGTTTTGTTTTTGGTTTTTTCTTTGGCATTTTAGGTATAAATTCCAAGTCGTTAATTTTTTAAAGGAATGAATCTGCCAAGTTTAAGGATAGGTAAACCTGAACTTCAGCCTCGACTATAAATACTCTGTCTCCAAAATACGATTTTGGATAATCAGAGTGTGAGTAGTGGTATGTAATGAAACACTGAAAAAAGCTTTTATTTAAAAGGAAAGCCTATTTTTTTGTAAAGTATAAAACTTCCAACAACAACCCCCAGGAAATCAACTGAATTAAAAAGATAAAAGCAAAAAAGTAGAAAAACAAAAATAAAATTCTACAGTTTTATCCATGTGTATCTTCATGGGATGCTTTCTGTGAGCTAATGCAATACTCACTAAATATCACTTTATTGTCCAATAGCATCAAGACCTTCTCTAATATTCTCTAGTAGCATCCAGGCCTTCTACTTGGCTTTTAACAATCTATAAGGGCACAGATTCCATGTCTTCTCTGTCAACTTATTCCAATGTTTGATCGCCCTCATGGTGAAAATGCTTTTCTGAACAATGAGTTAGAATTTTCTAGAATTTTTCAATTTATGTCCATTGCCTGTCATCCTTCTACTGTGAACCTTGGAGAAAAGTCTGTCTCTGTCATTACTATGCTCTTCCATTAAGTAGCTGCAGAAAGAAAAAGGGAAAAAAAAAATCTCCCTTGGTCTTCTAAAGGTAGAAAAAATCTAGTTCTCTCAGCTTCTCCTATGTCATGGGCTCCAGCACTCTACCAACCTTGGTGACCCTCTGATTGACCCTGGTATGTCTTTTCTGTACTGGTGAGCCCAAAACTGTAAACAGTACTCCAGTTATGGTGTCACAAGCACCAAACAGAGAAGAATAATCGTTTCCCTCTACCTGCTGTCTACATACTTGCTTATATGGCTCTTGGTGTAATATATAACAACATAAAAATAGTGTGGCTGGACATAAGAATATGTCTGGTCAGAAACAAAGATATAACTCGGGCAATAAGACACGCTTTAAAAACACTGATTTCTCTCTGCTTAGAATGTTATTAAATTAGATTAGACAGGAATGGTCTGAGAGAAAGCTGTAGGTTAAACCAGCTGTGGTGGTTTGACTTTGGCTGAATGCCAGGTACCCACCAAGTCGCTCTATCACTTCCCTCCCTTCCCCTTGTTTTCTCAACAGGGCAAAGAGGGGAAAGAAAATAAGAGAGATCAAACCTTGTGGGTAAAACAAAAGTAGTTTTAATGTAAGCAAAATGAAGCAAAGGCCATGCATGGAAGCAAAAGCAAACAGATGTATTCTCTCCTTCCCATG
This sequence comes from Athene cunicularia, assembly GCF_003259725.1. Lineage (NCBI taxonomy): Eukaryota > Metazoa > Chordata > Aves > Strigiformes > Strigidae > Athene > Athene cunicularia. Next base: position 47,797,115 of record NW_020799091.1, read on the forward strand.
AAGAGGCGATGTGGGGCCTTCTCAGGATCAGGGCTCCCATACGCGGAGTGGTTGCCTCGGAGGACCAAGGGTGACCCCAGCCCCTTCCTCCTTTCTCCCAGCTTTATCCCGAGCAGACGTCACATGGTCTGGAATATCCCTTTGGTCAGTTCGGGTCAGCTGTCCTGGCTGTGTCCCCTCCCAAGATCTTGCCCACCCCGTCCCACTGAGGGGGGAAATGTCGGAAAGAGCCTTGGTGCTGTGTAAGCACTGCTCAGCAGTAGCCACAACACCAGGGTGCTGCCAACACCCTGCCAGCTCCCAGCATAAACCACAGCACCGTGAGGGCTGCTACAGGGGAAACCAGTTCCAGCTCAGCCAGACACAGTACACCAGCACACTGGATAGAAGATACAGACTAAACTAGGATGCTAGACAAGGAGAAGCTTGGACTAAGAAATAAAGACACATAGGGAATAACATGAAGTAGAAAATTTGAATTGATGCAATGACCTTGTAAAATGTAATGACCACCAAGTGAACAATGGACTGTAGCCTCATTCTCTTCACAAAGATACTTCTTTCTTAAGTAATCAGAGATTAATTTACAGATTTTGCTGTTTGGAATTCTAACTTTGGGATAATGCTTAGGGCTTGTGGTCATGCAGGCTTATCAAATGAGAAATCATCTGCAAAGTAGAGAACAATTACTACCACTGCTGCTGTTAGCTACATTAATTTTCTTCCTGTTTATGTAGTCATCTTAGTTCATAGGTTATTTGCCATGATAATAATAATAACAGTCTGAAAATAAAGTGAATCAAGAAATCAGCATTTGAAATCAAGCAAGTAATAACCTGTAAAATAAATTTCTAAACTCTCAGATGTATAAATTACATGCGGCAAAGCTGAGATGGCTTGCCTAGCTAGTTTATTTCCAGGGCAGGCCCAAAAACAGAGAGTAAGACTTAGGATATATATGCTTGCTAACCAAGTAAAAATTCAATTAAAAAAAAAAAAAAAAAAAAGTTCTCTAATTGAAGAACATTTTGCAGTATGTCTCATCCGTATGCAGAAGTTTTGGAAATCTAAGATTTACCTAGAAATGATGTACATATAAATCCTAGGTTTGATCAATAAGCTTTTAAAAGTAAATACCTTCATAAATAAGTCTTCATGACAGCATATTTTATGAAGTTCTGGAAATATTAATGATTTACATTTATAATGATATATGATGATATACATCTAGATATGATTTACAAAATAAAATTTAATGTAATTTTCCATTTCATATAATATTATGGAATACTTGAACAATTAGAATAACTGAATAGAGATAACTGTATTCTGATAACAGGTATGTTCTTGCATTATGTACAGTCAAAAGTATAAACTCTAACCATTAAATTTAAGATTGTCTGAGATATTATCTCTTCTCTGTTGCCTCCTTATTTCCTGAAAACATTTAACTCTTATTTTTCTGTCCTTTCTAAATTACTTTAAACAGCCACAAATATATTCAATCCTTTTCATATGGGTAGATAATAAACACATAAAACACATAAACAGGTCTTGTGACAAGGCCTTGTCATGCATGTGGTGTCTGGGAAGCAGGGAGGTAAAAAACCAAACCAAACCAAAACAAAACCCACGAACTTTTCAGTAGGCTTTATATTGTAATATAGAGGGAGTCAAAATGATTGTGCTTCATAATGCAATGATATATTAATACATGAACACAATAAATATATATAAGAAATCCAGAACTGATTTTAAGCCAAAAATCTTTATTTGTATTATCAAATAATACCATCTCTGAATGTTTCTAGTTAGTTTTTTCTTATTGTTTTGACCATGGTCATCAAGCTCACAATAGTTAGATGAATATTCTTTTTTATGTCAGAGGCAGTGACATTAAGGCAAGAACCTGATTGCTTTCTTTTTTAATTTTGCTAGAAGTTTTAAAGGAGGCAGGTTCTCCCTCTGGGTACATGTCTATCATAAGAGCTCAGCATAAATGTTCAAGGGCAGTGTTTTGTTTGTTTGAAAAAAAAAAAAAAAAAAAGCAATCAGTATTATTGCATATATGGCATTATTTCTGCCATCATGTAACAAATATCACAAATAACTGTAAGAACTGTACAATATGTGCCCAATTATACCACAATAGAAGGCTATAATCCGTTTTCAGATTCCCAGTTACGTCAAAGGAATATAAAATTAATCCTTTGATTGGAGAAGTGTTTTTTTCAGATTCTGCTAACACATTAATTCTGTGGATGCTGCTTCAGTCCATGAAGTCTGAAATGACCTTTTTCAGTCCTAGTTTGAATTAGTATATTAACAGCAGTAATACTGCAGTCCCAAGACTGATGATGCAGTAATTTTCCAGCCTAATCATACTGAACTTCAAACACATTCATAGAAATTCTATTGAAGTTACTGTCTCAGAAGTATTTTTGCAATGTGTGTGAATTACACATGACAGCACAACTGTTAGACAAGTGTTTGTACAGCTCATTGAAAGCAACATAGAGAAAGATACTTCCCTAAGGTCTCATGTGAACCTTGTCCCTGTCTTTGATCTTATTTAGACCTCATATCAGTATAAACTGAAAAACATAGAAAATCTAAACAAAATTTAACTCTTTTCCAGTCTTCATTGCTAGCTTATGCCAACTAATTAAGTTACAAAGCAATAATAGTTAAAATAATTGTCTCCACATGCACACATGACCCACATATCCACGGACAACTGACACCATGTTGAAGGCTGAGCTAACAGTGAGATTGCTGCATGTCACTCAGTATTTGGACAGGTTGAACAGATGGAGTGAGTGTCCTGATTTTCCAAGACACTGGTGTGGGTCACAGCTGGACCAGACACTTTTACTGCTGTGTGTGTATCTATAGACTGTGTGTATGTCTGTGAGACAGAGAAAATAAATTGTTAATGACCCACTATACTCATCTCACTCAATCTTTATATTTTATTTCACAAAGTGGCCTAGTTCTCTTCTTGAGATTACCTCACTCTAAATTTCCCTGTGTCAATAAAAAGCACCATAATATATTAATGATCTTTTGGTCATTGTGGATGACAGAATTGCTGAGGTCAGAGGGATCCTCTGGAGATCATCTGGTTTAGCCTGCCAGACTGAAGCTGGGTCAGCTAAATTTTCAGTCTCCCTCACTGTCCACTTATGAACTCTGTAATTCATCAGATGGTCTAATAAGATGTTATGACATCCTTAATAAAAGAAAGACAAATAACATTTGGTTCTCTCCCCCCATGCACAGAGCTAATCAACTCATCATAGAAGTCTAGTTCATTGATTAAGCATGATTTCTAATTCGTAAATTCATGCTGATAACTTCCAGTTATCTACTTGTCCTTCACATCTCTGAAAATGGCTTCCAAAATTATTTGCTTTATGTTCTTAGGAATAAAGGTGAGACTAAGCAGACTGAAGATGTCTGGATATTACTTCTTTCCCCCTCTTGGAAATAATGTCATCTGCCTTCTTTTAGTCCTCCAGAACCTCTTCTAATCGCTATTAATTTTCAAAGATAATCAAGAGTCAAGGGTGAGCAGGGATATTCTTCTAGAACTGGGGTGGAAAAGCGTACAGTCATTGGAAACAAGGACAGGAGACACAGGAGGACTACAGAGATGATATTTGCCACTCTAGGCAGAAAATTAATGTAGCCAAAACTCAACTAGAGTTCAAGATGACCAGGGGGGAAAAAAAAAAAAAAAAAAAAAAAAAAAAAAGGCTTTTTTTTAAAAATATGTTGATATAATCTGAGATAAAGTTGATCCATTTCTTGACAAGGTTGGCCACCTCACAGAACATAAAGTGGAGACATTTAATGCCTTCTTCGCCTATGTCTTCAACACCGATGATAAACCCTTGGACCTCTGGAGCCCTGTGTTGGAAGAATGTGACTGAGGGATGGTAAAGTCCCAGCCAGCCCTGGACTTGTTTGAGACTTGCTGCTGCAGCTGGTTGAATATAAATCCATGGCGCCAAATGGGATTCATCCCAGGGTACTGAAAAACTGGATAATGTAATTCTGGGATCTCTCTCAATTATTTTTCAATGATCTTGGGAATCTGAAGATGTCATAGTCAGCTGGAAGCTGGCAAATTAGTCACTTTTTAAGAAGGGTGAGAAGGAAGACCCTGGTAATTACAGGTCTGTCAGTCTCACTTCAGTGCCTGGTAAAACTATGGAGAAGTTATTGAAAAACACTTGAGCAACAAGAGTCATTGGTCACAGACAGCACAGATTAATGAGGGACAAGTCCTGCTTAACGAGCTTAGTTTTCTTTTATGACAAGGCCACACATCTAGATGACCAAAGGAAGCCAGTAGAAGTGGTGGTTCTGGATTTTAGCGAAGCTTTTGATACTGTGTCTCACAGTATCTTTCTGGACTAAATGTCCATCACACAGCCAGGGAAGTCCATAACATACTGAGTTAGGAATTGTTCGATATGTTGGGCTCAAAGAGTTTTAGTAAATCAGGTTAGCTTAGGTTGGTGGCCAGTCACCACTGGGATTCCTCAGGGCTCAGTTTTAGGGCCAGTTCTCTTTAATGTCTTTATAAATGATCTCGACACAAGAATCAAATGTAGATTAAGTAATTTTGTCCATGACACTAATCTAGGAGGAGCTGTGGACACCCTCAAAGGACTTACAGAGAGAACTGGATAGACAGATAACAGATAGATATAGAGCTGGGAAATTACCAACCGTATGAAATTTAACAAGAGCAAGTGACAGATTCTGCACCTGGGATGGAGTAACCTTGTTTATACATACAAATAAGGACGAAAGGCTGGAGAGCAGGCTCACAGAAAGAGATCTGGGGTTTTGGGTTTATGGCAAACTGAATACGAGTTAACAGTGAGCACTGGTAGCCAAAAGAGTCAATTTTGTCCTGGGGTGTCTCAAGCACAACATCGAGGTTAAGAGAGGTGATTGTCCAACTCTGCATTGCACTGGTACGGCCTCATCTCATGTACTATGTGCAGTTTTGGATGCCTCAATAGAAGAAGGACATCAATATGTTCAATATATTCTGAACATATGTTCAGAGGAGGATGACCAAGAAGGTAAGGTATCTTGAGGGCAAGAGTTTTTAGGAGTGGTTGATGTCACTTGGCTTGTTCAGCTTGGAGAAGAGAAGACTGAGGAGTGACCTCATCACAGTCTACAACTTCCTCAAGGGGGAAAGCAGAGGGGGAGGTCCTGATCTTCTCTCTCTCATGACCAGCGATAAGACACAAGGAAATGGAATAAAGATATGTCAGGGGAAGTTCAGATTCGACATTATGAAAAGATTCTTCACTGAGGGGTTGGTTGGTTACTGGAGCAGGCTCCCCAGGGAAGTGGTCATGGCAACAATCCTGTCAGAGTTCGAGAAGTGTCTGGACAATGCTCTTAGACATATGGTTAAATTTCAGGTAGTACGGAGAGGATCTGAGAGTTGGAATTGATGATCCTTATGGTTTCCTTCCAACTTGAGATATTCTATGAATCTGAGTCACCTCACAATGACAACTAGCTTACTCAGTACTCATGGGTGTATCCCATCAAATCCCATGGACTTGTGTATGTCTGGTTTGTTCAATGTTTTGTAAATTGATCCTCCTCTATGAGGGTAAGTATTCCTTGCTTCAGAATTTTAGAGAGATGTCATTGGTCTATGTTACCAGTAAAGACAAAGATGAAGAAGGCACTGAGTATCTTGACCTTTTCTATATCTTCTGTCACAAGTTTACTCACCTGTGGAACATTTCAAGCAGTGAACCCAAATTTTCCCTACTTGGTATTTTGCTGATCATAGAATCATAGAATTATTTAGGTTGGAAAAGACCTTTAAGATCACTGAGTCCAACTGTAAATGTAACACAGCCAAGTCCACTATTAAACCATATCTCTAAGTGCTACTTCTACATGTCTTCTAAATACCTCCAGGGATGGTGACTCAACCACTTCCCTGGGCAGCCTGTTCTGATGCTTGATAACCCTTTCAGTGAAGACATTTTTCCTAATATCCAGTCTAAATCTCTCCTGGTGTAACTTGATTTTTCCTCTTGTCCTTTCCCTTGTTACTGGGGAAAAGAGACTAACACTTATCTTGCTGCAAGTCCATCTTGCTAATCCTTGTCTCTCACCATCCCTACATGCTCTGACAGTGCCCTTATATTCATCCCAAATAACATGACTTTGCTTCTTGTATGCTCTCTTTTCGTGTTTGAGTTTAATCAGAAGTCCCTTAGTGTAATGATATAGCACTCTATTACAGTATTGCCATTGCTAGTTGCAGGCTATGAACTTTGTACTGAGCCTGCAAGGCCTCAAGTATGAGGTTTATCAAACTTACTCTGTTGGAACTTTTCTTGAACTCCCTTCAGCTTTGCTTCACTTAATTTAATTGTGACAGTAATTTCTCTATTTGTCCATGTGTCTAAGGCCAATTGGTTTTACTTCTGTTCATCTTTGTATTGTATAATTACCATTTTATAGAAGGCAAAAAGAAGCAGTTATTCTATGAAGAATGAGATATTTATAACCCTAGCACAGTGATGAAGTGTAGAGAAAGACAGGCTCGATATGATGGCAGAGGTTTTCGGAGGTGGTGTAGTGTACCTTAAGAAAGTGGTGTAGAGGAGCACAGGCATGGAGTGATAAGAAATGGGCACAGGCTTGGCACTGAAGGTGCCATAGCTTTAAACAACTCATCCATAATCAGTTAAAGATACTGATTTGGAGACTGTTGAAAGTGGTTTTAGTGGTAACAAAGAAAAAATATAGTATCTAACATATGTAAAAGACACCATATACAGTAAAATGGACTTGTAGATTGATGAGGTGTAAAAGGATGTTCACAAATATGTCACAATGATTCCAACTTGACCCTGTAACAAGGGAGAAAAAAATATCAACTTGAACAAAATAGTCCTCCTAGCAAAAGACTGTAGATTTTGACAAAACACTATACACCCAGAAGAGATTTTTTTTTTCCGTTCTGTTTTAAGTGGATCTCTCATGTGATTAATGAGTGATTTGTGTATCTAGTATAGTGAAAGTCGGTGAACAATTCTGTCATCTCCATGTCCACATCTTTCATGATTTCAAACTCTCAGGTATGTCTTAGTTCAGACAACCAAATCAAGGAATATAAGCTGTAAGAAATCTCTTGCAGTCATCTTTCCTCATCTCATCCTTTCCCCCAACCTGGACCTACTCAGAGCAGGTTGCTTACAGTTGAGTGTGGTCAAACTTTGACTGTCTCTAAGGGTGAAGATGCCATAAACTCTTCAGGTAACCTGTTCCAGGGTGTAAATATCCATTGTGTAATTTATTTTCCTGTAATGCTTATTGGAAATTTCATATATTTTTTTTCAACTTCTGACCATTAACTTTCATCCTTTTGCTGTATTTCTGAGACAATAAGGCTGATGTCTTTCTCCTGCATTTTAACTGTCTGTTCTGTGCTCAGCATCATGTGAACTCTTTTCCTAGCATTCACCTTATTTATTTTTTTTTTACACAACAACTCTTTTTTCAATCCCAGACACAGTTTTGTAAGGTCTTCTCAGACCTCCTAGACATCAATAAAATATGTAAATGAACTTAGCATCTTTTCTAAACTCACAGGCATTACCACATGCTTTTTTTCCAGGCTATTAATGAAACTATAGAATAAAATTAGACATACCAATCTGTCACAAAAATGGGATAAAATAACTTACTTACAGCAATGTGATGCAGATAAGCAGACACTCCTTTATTAATGGCCAGGTACATAGGGGAGTCATCTCACCAACAACACACATGTAACTCATGTAGCATGCTGATTATATAGGATGCAGTAATATATATTAATCAAGTTCTCATACATAAACATGTTAACTCCTATAACTTATTTTCTTATTCGCACCTCTTTGCGGTCATGCACACTTGAGTCCTGAAATGAGTCGAGGGCCTGCTTTTGCATCACCACAGACTGCTGTCCTAAAAGAAAGACCCTCCAGTGCCCTTGACCCAATAATTTTTGCCTCACATTGCAATTTTAACATGCTTTGAGGCCCTTTCACAATGTAACTTTTAGAATACCTGCTCTAAAGGGCAATAAATCATCCTTACCAAACAGTCTAACAATGGTACCTCATCACAAGTCTTATTTTTTCTATATAAATCTAGTTAATGATTATCACTAGTTTACATTGCCTTAGACTGAGACTTAAAAAAACTTTGTAGCAGCATAAATGGTTGTACAGTTACTCCAAATAATTCCTTATTTAAATCCAAATCATCAAAAATCAGCTCAAATTAATAACAAATCAGTAACAAGTTATCCTGAGGGACCTCTCTGTTGAACTTTCTCTATAATGAAAAGTCACTATAAAATCCTAAATGTTTTTTCCAACCACTTAATCAGCTCTTCTAGTGAGTCTGAATTTCATCCCTCCATGCTCAGGGACTTTATCTACCACCCTGCACTGAGGGCTCTGACACAGTTGGCTCAAGGGACCCAGGGACACAGGCAGGTCTCTGTAGCTGGACTAATAAAGTTGTTCTGTATATATACTTCCTTTCTGCCTGTAAAAAGATTTTGACTATAAGAAATCCAGGTACTCTTCCATGCCTGCCAGCTTTCCCTCTGTTTTTACTTAAAATACTCCTCTATGATATTTCTATTCTGATTACCAGGAGATGGGTTCTTTTCTAGCCAATGTGAAACTCATTTTTCCTGTACAGTGTCTTCATTCTTGCATATGTAGTTGGCAGCATTACACAAACTGTTGCCATGAGACCTGGACTCCCTACTGGGCAGAACCCTAGCAACTTGAATTTCGTTCCTAAAATGTTCCTCCTACGTTTCCCTACTTCACTATTGCCAGCATTGATTAGGATAATTAATTATCCTCTTCCACATTGGATAGCCTTATTTGATCATCACTTTAAATAATTATCAAATTTACTTCTAGCAACACCTTTTTATTCCACCCCTGAATATTCCCTGCTCTCTTACTCTACAGTACCTCTTCAATAAATTAACAATAAAGTGAGGCCTGATCTTGCTGATTAGTTATACCTCAGGTTCAGACATACCTAAATACGTGGAGAAGAGTGAATGGAGAAGAGAATTTTATACTCTTAGAGATTCCCACTCCCAATGCAAACTAACCATTTATTACAGTCTTTCTCATGATTGCTCAGCAGCTGCCTTTTTATCCTCTCAGGACAAAGGAAGATCAGCTTCATTATTGGGATTACCTTGACAAGACAATCCTTTTTACATTCAGAAGCAACCACATAACAAGTCTTGTCTGACTCAAGCATTGATCCAAAATGCAATACCACAACAAAACCAACATACATTGACTGTTCAAACTCAAATTCTGCCAAGCTTTCTTGCTTCTAGGATTCATCCTCAGATCTTTTTCCTCTAGCTCTTCCCAAGTAAAATTGCCATGGAAGCTTTACTGTGTCCTGGTTTCGTTCACTACTTCCTTAAAAGTACTGAGGAAAAATTAAAACAAAAAAGATATGGAGCAGATATAAATGTAAAGTTTCAGGTGCAAGTTAGATTATTAGCCTTTTGCTACCATTGCTAAGAAAATTAAAATCTACCTAAGTCCCATTTTTCACTATTATTACTCTGACCTAGATGATATTGGGACAAGAAACTGAAAACTGATGTAAATGTTAGATTTTCCAGTACAGAACATGATTGTGGTCGGACAGTAGCTTTAAAGGGTTTTAAGCAAGTATGGGTGTAATGTCAATTTCTGTAGTAAGAACTCTGAATTTGGGCTAGTGTTTTGTTTCTTCTTTTTTCACAGTTTAGCCAGTTTCACTCTTGATTAGACATCTTGTCTACAGCTCATCTCAGACACAATACTCACAATATTTCTACTTACATCTTCCCACTCAAGTCCTTCTGTTATTGAATTTGTAGGCCATGCTATCTATTAGTGTCTGCTCAATAGTGTCAAACACAGTGTTATTCTATCAAAAGTTCAAGTCAACAGCTTTTCAGAAGAGGAATGTATAAATCCTGATGATTTTATTAGAAGTAACTTAGGCAACACAGGTGCACTACTGGAAACATTAAATTCCCAGTTAAATCTTAAAGATTTTTAACAACAACAACAAATTTGAAAACAGCAAATTGAATGCAAGAACAGATGAAGTTAAAAGAAGGGAAAGGAAGAAATTTATTCATGGGGAGGTTGGAAGATAGCCAAAAGTCTAAAACATAGAAGCAGAACTTATTTCAAGAGAATTAGAATGCTGAAGAAAATCAAAAAAAAAAAAAAAAAAAAAAAAAAAAAAGTTAAATTGCTGTAGGTAGATTTACATTTTATATTCATGTTGACTGAAAATTTTTAGTAGAGTCACAAATAAAAAAATATTGGAAGACTGTGAAGTTGATCAGCCTCTGCTCTGAAATCTAAATGTCAAATCATAGAGTTCTGTCAGACATCTTTTTCTCATAAAATCATTAATGTAAAGCTATCTGAATATAAATAGTTCAAAAAAGTACACTTCATTCTGATAGTCTGAAGTCAAACAGTCCAATTTAATCATTCTGTGTTTAAATACATCTAAATGTCAGCTGTCAGATATTCAACACCTCTTAAGTCTTCTCAGCTATGATTATATCCTTTCTCATGTATTTCCTTATAGCATTACTTCTTAATCTAACTTATGTTCTTATGCTAATTTATGGTAATGCATGCTAACTAATACAGCTTAAGAAGTATGAAAAAGTCTAAATGTTTGAGAATAAGAGTATCAAACACATACCAGGACCTCGACTGAAACAAAGGATTTCATCATTCTGTTGATCTGCATCAGGATACTTCATATCTGATAAACTGTGAAAATTTACCTGAAATATAATACAAATCCAAACAACATGGCTAAAACTCATAGTGTATTTTAAGAAGCATACTTCTTAAAGTAAGATGGTGTAGCTGTGAGTGAGCCAGGGTAGTGTAAATACATGTCTGCAAGTGTATGCTGACTCAGAATCTGTATGTAAGATGATGATCTGTAGGATCATGACTGCATGACTCACGTATATAGACAACTCCTACATCAAAATATATTCTTGGTCAAAACCTTCTTTTTTTTCTTTTTTTCTTTTTTTTTTTTTTTTCCCTCATTTTGAAGTTATTTTTTGTGTGCTTGTACTCAGTGTAATTCACTATCATCTATCACCTAGTAAAATGATAGATGTCTTCCACTGTGTCCTCAAAGGTCCTTTGTTAAGACTGCAGAGCAAATATCAATTGACATTTTAAGGTCATGACCAATACCAGTTAAAAGATAAGATCACATAAAAGTTCAGTTAGTAACCCAAACAAAAAATGTGCAGAGTTCCCAAGAGGCTATTAACAGCTATATTAGAACTTATCACCTTAAGTTCTAGTGTCTGAATCGGAGGACAAAGACCATCTTGAAAGATTTATAACTTAGCAGCATTTATGAATCAAGAATACAAGTTCATGAAGATAACTTAATAGATAATGGTGTTGTTTTAATGTGTTTTGCTTTGTTTTTCATTTCTATCAGAAAATGTACAGCCTCTACTTATTAATTTTTAAAATCCTTTCATAGTGGATTCTATAGGAGAAGTATATGCCCTCATATACTGTTCATTCTTGTAAACTCTCTATAATTTCCAACTATAAGTTGTCAACAATGATACATAAGATGTAGTAATAGTAGAGTTAAAAAAAATTTAGTAAGTATGCACATAAAAGTGTACACTTAAATTGTGTATTTATTATGTACATATCTACCTATTAGATTCTCTAATTTATCAAATGTAATCTAAATAACTGTTGTGGATTCTTTAAAAAATAGTAGTGTGTGATGTTGAACAGAAAGGAATTAAACAAAATTTGATCATGGTGTTCAAAATCTCAGTACTGTTGGACATACTGGAAAACAAACAAAAAATTATACAAGGTATTTGTATTATTCACAAATTAAATGGAAGGAAAACTATTCTGTGTATTTGTAGGTTCTTAAAAACACAGTCTTTTCCCCTACTGTTCTTCATTATGGATTGCATTTAATACCATCCAGAACAAGAGACATAAAAGCCCAATAGTACCAATGGAAATATCAGAAAGAAGCTTGCAGGGATATACCGCATTTTGGAGGGGGTTTCGGTTTTCCTTTGAAATACCTTATATTCTCATCCGGGAGATTCTGAGAAGCAAACAGGTAATTCTAAATTTTATGTGCCTGTCAACACTAAATATAGCTGTTATGTAGCATAAGGGCTTTTTTCTCTCACTAACAAGTGTCATTGTCTTTCTAGGTATAGTTTCAGTACAGTGCTCTCATAAGGTAATGAAAGAAGAACAGTACAACTTGTTTGCTGTTATTCTGCCATTTTTTAATCTTTACATTTCTTTTTATTATTGTCTTAACAGTGATCTTAAGTAGGTTAGAGATTTGAGAAATGTTTGCATTCTCATTTTCTGCTTATTTAGAGTTATCTCTGTCTTGTTAACTTTGGCATCTTCTGTTCATGAGATCTTGATGCAGTTTGGTCATTTCTGATTGCTTGATTCTACTTGTACTATCACTAGTCTCTTTCTGAAAATACTCTTCATCTTCCTGGCTATGTTAAACGATGTGACTCATCCAGCCCTGAAATTTTATCTGGTATCAAATCCTGCTCAAAATATTAAAAAGTTGCTCACCTTTTTACAGTGCTTTGCAACTATAATACATCATTTTATAAGTTATATAAATATAGAAAACTATAGCAAGAATTTCAGAAGTTATATAATTTGTGTTTCAATTATTAATAAATTTTATTTTTGAGGATAAAACTAATTAGTAGATTAAATAATAATAAATTAAAAGAGTGTTTAAGACTGGAAGATGTAGTTGAAGTTTTCATTGTCAGAAAAACAGACTTCATTATTTGAATACTATTTGTGATGATACACGAAGAATTGTAGCATCTACTTCAAATGAAAATACTACAGGAGAGAGAATGTCCTATTATAAATAACAGACTCAGAAAGAGAATGATGTATAGAGTCTAATTTATGGCCAACAAAAAAAAAAAAACAAAAAAAACAAAACAACAAACAAAAACCTAAAAAACCCAAAACCCAACAAAACAAAAAAAAAAGCAAAAAAAAACCCAAACAAAAAACAACCAAACAGAAACAAGAAATAAACAGTTGTCTTCCTACAACGTAGAATGGAATTTAAGTTTGGAGCCAAGCACTGAACTTTACTGGGCAGTACAGAAGCTGTAATATAAAAGGCAGTGTCAGCTCCAAAATTGAGTTGTTCTACTTCTAAAAGCAAGAAGGTAAGAATGGACCTAGCACTTCTTTTATGGTTTACATTTGCACAAAGTCTCTTTGCTGGATAGGTCTCTTTAATGACTTTTTCAGCACTTTTTGAAGTTTGGTAGATTTTTGAAAACAAGAAGATGCCACAAAGAGGCTGCTAGGGAAGTTCTAAGGACGAAAAAAAAGCCCACAAAAGGTTAGTAGACAAATTGAAGAGGAAATGGAAAGATGTATTTTGACTTTTTAATATAAAGTTATGGTTGTGTGAAATTTGTTAAATTCTTATTTGGATTTAGACTGAATGCCTGCATAAATTTTTTTTTTAGATTCCTCAATTCACTTTTGAATCTAGTTCCTTAGTATCTAGGGCATGGATTGTAAAGGAAGATTCCCAAAATTTTTTGAAACACATGATAAATTACAAACGCTTTGCAGAATCAGTGGGAGGTATTGTCAGTCAAGTGGTATTGAGGGCCTTGTAAAGCCATCTGGCCAGATAAAATTACAAGGGAGGAACTGATGAATAGCTGACCCTTGAAACATAAATGTGCTATTTATCTCTAACCCAGTTTAGCAATAACTCAAGCTAGATTTAAGAAGTTCTGAAAACTATCACAAGTGAAAAGGAATGTGAAATGAGGGCTGACTCAGATATGTAGTGGACAACAAGACATCTGCCCTTAAAAAGAAGTAACTAGTTTTGTACAGTCTCTAGCAGGTTACACAAAGAGTGACTGCTGTGGTAGGATAGAAGAAACTAAGAAGTAGGCAGTCCTGACCTAACATCATCCAAGAACAGTCCCAGGACCCAGAAAGAAGCATTGGACTTCAGACTTTCCTATGGAGATATAGATGTGGTCAACAGTCTCTTAGTCATAATTTATCTCTTATAGACATGGAGTTAAATTGACATACCCTGTATTTGTTTATAAAGTCACCCCACAGGTGACAAGTTGTACTGCTATGTCTGTGCTTTACATGTGTTTTATTGTAAGTCAGAATACTTACTCATTGTTATTGTAGGATTCCTTTGCCCAGCTTCTGAAGGCACTAACTAGTAAGTGCATCCAAAATATTTCCTCAGTTTACTGACTCTGTAAGTAACAACAGTCCTCATGTAGTATGACTAGGAGAGCAACCCAGGTCATGTATGTTCTAGTAGAAGTGATAAAAGGAAGGTCTTTAGAGAGACTAAGGAATATGAGGGTTTCCTATCTTTTCCAGTGAGTGTTGGCCCCTGTGTAGGTAACATGCTGAAAGAATGATTAGAATATATTGAACAAAATTTGTTATGAAATGCAGAGAATAGTCCTACCTTGATCCACTTTTTCAAGGTTGATATTGACCACAGATTAGAGGCAAATCAGGTAAAAACTCAAAACCTTAAAGGTTAAATCTCTGCAGTCTTCCAAAACCATTTACATTATGAACAACAACAAAAAAGAAACAAATCTGTACAATCAAAATGAGGAAATAATTTTAACTGTGAGATATGTTAGATAAAAAATATTTCAGTTTTATGCCTTATAGAATGTTAAGCAATAATTCTAACATATGACTCACACAGAAGTTGGCTCAAACTGGATGCCATCTCACAAAGGGATTGTGCAATTGAATTTCTGTGGAATCTTCATTCTTGGGGATGACTGGACAAGACTTAAGCAATCTCATCTAGTTCTGAATTTAGACATGGTTTAAACAAGAAATTAAGCTGAAAGAACTCCAGGAGTTCCTTGCAACCATTTTTTTTCCCCCCGTGTTTCTACAGATCTTCAGAACACACCTACTCCAAAACAGTGGATATGAGGACCCAAATATAAGAAAGTAATCAGTAGGATCAAAGGAATTGCCTGATTTTATTTTCTTTGCAAATGCATTTATTGCATGAGATTCAGACTTCAGTTTTGTCAGAAACAGAAGATTATAATATCTTAAGTACATGCAATTTATGATACCAAGAGCTGTCTGAGGAGAAAAAGTTTCTCAGAAAAAGGATGGAATGAAATAAGAAGCATAAAAATAGAAGACAAAGCTTTAACAATCAGTGAGCATGTGAATTCCTTTGTTGTTTTATTCAGGGCTAAGTATATGCACTGGAAATATGATGTTGGTATCCGTCTTGTACAAACATCTTGACTTCTTACTACCGTTGTGTAATATGTCAAGATTTACATTGTAAAGTATTCATTTACAATCTTTTCTACCCACACTAAGTCCCTTAAAAAATGCATCATCTGAGACAAATGATCAAGAGCTCATTGAAAAATTGCTGCACATTTACAACTGACTATGACTTTATTACGAGTCACAGACTATACATTACTTAAAATCTGGTCAGTACAGAAGCGTGCCAAGGAAAACAATGTTTATATGCTATTTTTTTTTTTTTTTTTTTTTTTTTTTTTTTCTACAAGGTAGATTATTGGTAAAGATGATCCTCTGAGCATCTCCATGGCTGAAATTCTTCAGAGGCTGCTTAATGAAAATTAGTATCAGAAAACCATGACTCTGCATACTGTACAGTCTTGGACCAGAACTTTTGTAGCTACTCACACAACTTGCTGGCTTTTATTTGATATATAAGCTCTCTCTGTATATCAGTGGCAATATGAAGAAGCTGTCTGTTTCACCTTAGCAGTATAGATCTCATTAGTATTCATGCTGGGCTGGCTCTCTTCAACAATATGGAAATACACAAACCCCATCTTCAGAAGATATTGTCTAAACCTCATTTAAAGCATGCAGGTACATTCTCCAGTTCAAAATACAGCCTTATCCATTTCCCAGCTCCACAGCATGGTTAAAACTAAATGCAAACTACCCCATGTCCTTGTGTTTATAAGGAGAGAAACTCAGCCCTGCAGGCCAGATTCTATGGCAGGGTCCAGCAGGCATCTAATCTAGTCAGTTAATGGTCAAAATCCCTGAGTTGTTTCACAGCATATCTGCAGATAAGTCCAAGTGCATCAGAAAACCATAGATAAAGGACTTAAAATGAATTAGTTTCAGACTGTTCCAGAACTTATTTCATATATTAATAAAAGACCATGACTGTACTTCTGTCACTTTGAGAGTTTCTTATCAGAAGAGCAATGACTGTGGTAGTGATAATGAAAGAACATGTAAAGCAGATTGATGACTTGCAGTGCTAAGTCCACTCTCTTTAATAACTGCACTTTTCTAGAAATAGAAAGTGAATTTTTGGAACATCAAAACAAAAATCGTGACAGGCATCTGAGGGTATGAAAATATTCTTATCTCTAATTAAAATCACTGAAATGTACACTCATGGACTAGTCACAGTAATTCATGTTTTGTCCTGATCACACATTATAAATTCACCATATGGACTATTCTGTAGAAAGCTTTTATTTCCATACCCTCCAACTCTCAGAGCTAAAAAAATAACACATAACATTGCACAAGACTCCAACAGTGCATTTATATTGGTTCTCTGCTTGGCTTTGTTTCCTGTGGCATTATCATAAAAAAGACAGTCCATGCTTTTTCTCTCATGAACTAAACACAGAGGTTTAGATGATTAGAAAACTTTCCCATACCCAAGATGTATAGATTCACATTTATTTTATTTCTATGTTCAATGTGGATTTTTAAAATATATGTGATAATAGAATTTATATACAATTTAACCATAGGGCACTCTTGTTCACTCAGAGGTTGCTGCTTTCCCTTTGGGCTCTCTGAAGGAACTCGACTCCACACAACTGTCTTGCTGAGAGCTGAATAAATCCACACTGCAGAACATGGAATCATGTCAGTAGTTTTTATTTAAACAAAAGAATCATTATAGTGTCCTTGTGCTAATAGTTATTCCCTGAGGATGATTCTGTGTGAGTCGTCTTATTGTGTTTACTGCATACGGGTAGATTGTGTTCAGTTACAGAAGGACTGAAGTAATTTACATTATTCTAACTTTAGATCAATAACAGTGAAATCAGAATCCATCGTTTTATCTTCAGAGAAGCATATTTTTTAAATAAAAATAAATATTTGGCATAGAATTTAAAATGTGAAAACGGATCTTCATTTTCCATAATCAGTATAGCTCCATAGAATTAAATTGAGTTATACAAATTAACCCCACCTGAAGGTGGGCCAATCTTCATTTAGACATTTAGAATGTAATCTAAAACAATTAGCAAGATATTGTTCAAACAATGAGGAGCAGTAAGAAAGTAGTGATGTATTTACTTATTTTAGGAAACTATGAGTGAGCTTCCAAACAGGGGCATTCACATGTCTTTGAACAAAGTATAGAACTGTAAGAATTTAAAATAAATGTGAAAATAATTATTTAATTAGTTGGCATATTCAATTATATTTAGGAGAGTATCCATATAGATAGTACAACAAAGTTATCCCTTTCTCCTTTGCATTAAAATATTCTGCTGTACAGGCGTTGACAGGAAAATTGTCTTTTAAGAGTTACACTAGGATACATACTGAACATAATGAAAGTAAGAAATGTGCTTTTTTACATAAAAGCTTATGAATATCTTTTGAAGAAAATGTTGATAGGAACAATATTCTTAGATGCTGGAAGGAAAAGTGGATTTTGTTATAGAAATATATTGTGGTTCTTATTTTCTTTCCAGGTTATAATAAAAACAAACTTCACAAGAGGATTGAAATTTACCTTTAAATATTTTCCATAATCCTTCCTTCATGACTCATGATTATAAAAAAGAGGAAGAGATATTTCAGGGCAACTGAAGAATCTAATTTAAACCTGGAAAAGTTGTCATGGTCTAACAAAGTTCAATAAGTTGGTGGACCTTAATCATAATGTTGGAGATCTCAAAATTAAAACAAAACGAAAATCAAAACACCAGAACTTCTGTATCTATCTTTGAACAAGTTTTCAGTCCTTTATGCTGGTATGACAAACTAAAAGTGTAGTAAAGGCAAAACAAAGTAGAGATTAATGTTACTCTACAATTTCCCCCTGAAGATCAGAAGTTATTTCCAGCTTTTTCATAGTAAACCTGGGCTTGACTGGAAGACCAAGTAAAAAGGAGGCACCAGTAGAAGACTGAGCGGCAATATGGACGGAGGTGATATGTGTGAGCCTTTTTAGCATATTACTAGTGGGGCTGAGATCAGTGAAAACCATTACTCTCAGCAGTGGACTTGCATGGAAACTTTCTTCAGTCAGTTGCCTGTGACTAAACAGAACACAACCACTGATTTTAAGCATGGACTAAAATTAAATCTCACTTCACTGAAAGTTATCTTTCCTGGTTTTGACTGTAGTTAACAGTGAGGTTTAAAATCAATCCTTCATTAACTATTCCTTTTAATTTTCCTCCAGTCAGTAATTTAGGCACTTTCTCTACAGAAGCTAATTAATAAGCATGGGTATCATTAATTTGTCCAACAATTCTTAAATCATATTCTTTATCTTCACAACATCCTTTTGCACAACAATTTCCACAATTTATGCCATTCATAAGTCTGTATAAGGCAGGTGTCTCTCAGAAGAGGCAAGCACTATGGAGATCAATAGATTTCTCATTTAAAACATTATTAATTTCAGTAAGTCCTCACAAATCTTGCAATTATTATTCCCTTCTCTATCAATGACAACTTCCTCACAGCAGGCATCTGACTGAAAAAAGGGTAAGATATCATCTGTTCTTCTTCTGCTGTTGTCTGTTCTGAATCTGCAGAAGACTCAAAAGTCAGAAGACAGAACATCCACCAAGAACTGCTCATAAAGGCTACTCTTGTGGTTTGCTACAAAGTGATATGACATACATTTTTGAAAACCTGAAAAGAATGAGAGGGGAACAAAGAAAATACAGTGTTGGCATGCAGTGTGCAAACAGCCATCTATACAGATACAGAAACTCGTCCTCAGAAGTGACCATGCAGTGTAGTAAGACCTGAAGTTCACATCATTCTCCAAGTCTTCAGATTAGCTTGAAGTATTGTTTTTAGAGATATACCACCACCATTTTAGGTTTTATACTATGTATATGCACACATACGTGACAGTTATATAGAGGGCTCACAGTAGTTTCATGTGAGAGACAACTGAAGTTTACGTTTAGTCCCATAGATTTACTGGAGATACAGTTTACATGCCACCTGAGAAAGACACTATTATTCTCTGTGAAACTCAAAGTCTATTATGAACATCTGTTCTGAGCAACATTCTACTATATCCCATTGTCCTACATCCAAACCCAGTGATTAATACAAAAATTAAATCTCAATGCCCTCAGGGAAAAAAAAAAAAAAAAAAAAAAAAAAAAAAAAAA